>NW_027210679.1:27500-247500 GCF_029030835.1 Brachyistius frenatus | reverse complement strand
CCCTCCCTCTTCGTCTCCCCCTCCCTCTCCCTCCTCCCTCTCCTTCCTGACATTGATCTGTATGTTATTCCTTCACTCCTGTTCCAACATGGGGCATTTGACAACCAGGCCAAGCCCAATAAGCAGTATATCCTAAGAAGTACATCCAAAGACATGAAAGGAGCTTACACTGCATTTGACATTGCCGTCAAGACGATCGACAATCACGTCTGTCTCCATTTACTTCTTGCAAGATAGGTTGACTCATATATCACTCATCAGCTCTGCAGAGATGATCACGCCGTGTCTTTTCATGGTACGCCACAAACCAAATTCCCATGTTAACTTGTTTCCTTTAACAAGACGTTTGGCATCCATTTTGTGTCATAACAGGAAGTATGATTCAACCACAAGCTTCTGTTTATCTTAGCTTAGCATAATTACTGGAAACAGGTAGCCTGGCTCTGGCAGTTTTACAAAATTCCAGTGTACTGTAATTATCTTATGCTACTTTACACTTCATTATTTGTCAAAGGAGATAGACTTATACTCTACTGTCATTTATTTGACCTTTTTAGTTACTTTTAAGAATAACATTTTAAATTTAGGATTTAGTTAGATGTTATATTACAAAAAGCACATGATAAGATACATTTTATATCAGTGGTTTCCTTTCCTATTTCAATCATTTCATTTCGCAACCCAATTGATTTATCTGGTGACCCTTTGCAAGGACACGAGCCCTACTTTGGGAACCGGTAAAGTTAACTACCTTACTTGATCATGAGAATAAATCAGTTCAAGCTAGCGTCACCTCATAAAGAAGTGAAACAGTGAAATGCTGAGACACACCTATAAATCTCGAAAGCTCAGAAATCAACAACTTGTGTTTCATTCATTTAATATGAAAATGATTTACTTTTGTTCTTCAACAGTAAATAAATGTGTTCCTATCCATTAATGCAAATAACCTACAAAGTAATCAATGGAACACTTGATTGTAAAAATGTACTCTGTATTGTTGCAGCTCTTGATTTCTGTGAAATTCCTGTAAAACTGTGTTTTCGTTTGAATGTTTAGTCAAATTAAATCCACTTTAAACTGCATTACATCCTGCAGCTATGAGGTTATAAGAATGGTTGGGATCAAGGACGAGTTCCGAATTAGTTCAATTGAGATTCTTATGTTTATTTTTGGCCCATGCTGTGTGCCACCCACATCTCTCAGCACCCGCCACCAACTGGCAATCAGAACAACACACTGGCCTTAATTCCCCCTGATTACCGAACGAGGTCCCTGTTGCATGAGTGTCTGACTTTTTTACACAATCAAACAATCATGCACTCAAAGTTACACTCACTCAGGTCCACACATGTCACCTCTCTCCTGCAACACGCGCGCATCCACATGAAAAATTCTGGTTGCAGACGATTGAACAGCAGAAAGGCTCCTGACAGTGACCGCTTCTCCCACATCTCGTCAAGGTGGTTGACAACTGGGTCACTGTGCTGACATTTTGTACCCACATACTGACTGACCTGCTCAGCTCTGGTCTGCTCTGGTTAATCTTAATCTGACATTATGTAATGGTATTAATAAGGTGCCCACATTAAATGGACTTCTTGCCACCAGGAACTTATTAAAGGGCAACAATGGTAACTCAATTGATTTTTTTTTTTCAATTAATAAGAAATTTCAGTTAATTTCATTCAATTCATTGCTTCCAAATAGACAATACAATTGTTGTGCTTTTAATGTTAAATTTGTTTTGCATGCAGTTGCAGACCAGAGTCGCTTTCAAAACTCTTTCTTGTGGATACCTTCAAGGGAAAATCTTACATTCAGATGCTTAAGTGGCTTTTTTTTTTTCTTTTTCTTTTTTTATGCAAGGCCTCATTGTTGATTTTCTGACAACAAAGCTCATGCATTACTTTTTCTTCCAGGACTGACAGAGGTCAGAGTGTCCTTGAACAGACCACCCAGGAGAGTTTTCAAACAGTCCCTGCTCACAACCACATTGCTGCAAATACAATCTTTGATCAACATGACGTCAACATGGTCCCTGCAAGGTGTTTATGCAAGTTTGAAGATCCAGAAAGTCTTTTTATTCAGCACTGACACAAACTGCAGCTAATAGCTGTTTGGAAGATAGGACATCCATCTTACAGCATGCCGTGAAAAATATTAAATGGCGGCGAGGTTTAGTAAAATATGGTTAAAGTAAGAGAAGAGGTAGGGGTCAGGTGGGTGAACCGCAGGGATTCAAGGCGTTTCATCACGTTTTGTCACTGTTCTTTGACTTTAATCGACCCTTTCCAGTCTAAGTTTTTATTTTTGCTGTGGGGGGGAAAAGGTGTTTGCTCCTTGCAGAGAGACTCAGCTGGAGCTGCAGCGACTGTAGCAGCAGAAATAAACACAAGATGGAGGAAAAAATACTCGTTCAGCTGTTAGTCTACATCAACTGTCACACCATGTTGCACTTATGCAAAGATGATTTGGTTGGAGAGGCACATGCAGGTTGTGGTGAACAATGTGTTCCATTGCTTCTTCTTTTTTTTTTTTTTTTAACTTGAACTTGATGCATCATATCTCGCCTCAAATCTTGCATTTCAAAGTGTATCACAGTGATTAGCAGAGTTCTTTATTGTATTACCAGTTGCAGATGCCAGTTGTAGAAGATGGAGGATAATTTTTTTGTATCTTGGTGTTCACATTTTATATTTGTTCTGAGGTAAAAATTTGATGGGAGATTCTCTTGAAGAAACTGGATATTTTAGAAACTCAGAATGGATCTGAAATAGAAATTTCCGCCTGCTTTAAACCCTGAATTTTCATTTCAAACACCAATGAGCTCCCTCCCAGCTGTCTTCAGCCTCAGCCTCTTCTCCTTCCTTCCTCTCCCTCTTTTATTTTCCCAGCTCCGGGAAGAGCTCACTGCATAGTATCACATTTCAAACTGTAAAGTCTGGCCCTATCTCTCCCAGGATCCCTCGTCACGCAATGCGGAGAACATGCATCAAATCCTTCACTGCAAAAGTCAGAGCAAACCCCAATCTGTTCCCCATTCACATACAAACTGTGTACGTTCAGAGAACACATAAATATTCTAACTGATACACACTGAGCGGCCGAGGCTTGGCAGTTTAGAGGCACGGTGCAGATAGAAAGCTAAGATTGCATGAGAGCCCTGAGCCTCACCTTTCAATTTCCAAACTCTGGCAGTAACCGCCGCTACATACATACAGTACAGTACTGGAAACATAGTGCACAGAGCATGTAAAGAGCAGATGGACAAACACAGAGAGACATTAAGCTTTTCCTCTAAAACACACTGGAAACCCATTTGTAGCATGGAAAAGAATAATTCAGGGACGCTCTGAAGGAGAAACAGTCAATATGTATTCTGTTTAAGCTGCAGAGAAACAAACACACTGCATAGGAAATGCTTGTATCGTGTGCGTGTGTGCGTGTGTGTGTGTGTGTGTGTGTGTGTGTGTGTGTGTGTGTGTGTAAAGCATCCGTGGAATGTTTGAGTCACATGTCTGTGCTTGCACTGTAACCTGCAGAAAAACACCCCGGGGCAATTCACAGCAGGTCACAGGCAGCATCAACGAGGACACCGCGGCAAGAGACCCAGCCAGCTTAACATCTTTAAAACAAACCACAGGCAGACGGCGTCGGCGACACGTGAGCAAGATATGGGATGACGAGTAATTACTGAATTTATGAAAACAATGTCTCTTGTGGAAGAAGGAAAAGTCGAGCGTGAGAAATAATGTGAAGTCAATTTGGTTCCATCTCATGTTCGGCTGGTGTAGGTGGTGCAGTTTACAAATAGCTCATCGTTAAAGGCACATGATATCTCCTTTAACCTGTGGGCAGCCAATGCAACCACCGGTAAAATATAAAACGGTGAAACAAAACATCAAATACATGAATGGAAGATCAAAAGGATTTCTGCTGCTTTTACTATTATTTTCTGGGCAAATTCGGACTCATAAGACACAAAGGATCAATCACTGAATCAAACAAGACAATTCAATTGTATGCCACATCTCCTTTCCAATTATATGCACATTCAGCTCTTGTGCTTAAAGCATAAGATTTCCTCATTTTAGGCCATCTGTGCCGGGGCAAAAAAGAAAAGTGCCGCCATCTGTGAATCACTGGCGAAGTCTGTGTACCAGCAGCTATCATCAGCTAAAGTGGTGGGAGAATAGCTCAGAAGACAATAACCTCTCCACAGACACGAGTGCATGTTGTTCACGAACATCAGCGTGTACAAAACGTACAAAAGCTAGAATGTGTTCCTGCACACTGACGAGGTTAGGAGGTCATTTCATGACAGTGTCATCTGAGTGCTACAGTTGGCAGAAAGGAAGCCGATCACGAGGTTTTAGCAGCTGAAAGATTGATATGACTTGATGCGAAGTGCAATTTGCATTAAGCTTTTGTAATGCTTTCATTTCTGAAGTTGAAAAAGTATCAACCACTCAGCAACTACAATACAAAGACTGATTTAAACTTGGAAGCGTCTGATTAAGTAATAAGAAATGAAGACAAAAAATTGAAGCAGATGCCACCTGTCAGTATTTGACAGTTTTTGACACATTTCAGTCGAAATTCAAAAGGTTTTGAGGTTTCACAACCAGTCCTCCTTGTCTGAAGGCTGCAAACTGATCACAAGGTACAGTATTTGCATGATGTTGTCAACAGCAACCTGAAAACACAGCAGGATGCTCTGCTGTTCACGCCTAAAAAGCAAAAAAACAACAACTCCCCTTTGTGTTGTTCAGCTTTTAGCGCGGACGAAGATGCGATTGCACCCATGATTATAAACGCCATGAATAAGCAGAAGTCTGTGGTCGACTGGGTCTTGACATGGAGAGAACCCATGACTGGAAGAACACGATGACAAAATAAAAGCAAACGTAGCGAAGCGTAGCAGACAGAAACCAGGAGCACTGAGGAGAAAAAAAAAAATATTCAGAAACCAGACAGCCAAAGGAAGCCAGAGGTCCTCTGAAAGTCTGTGGGAGTTTAAACCTCTAAACAAAACCTTAAGCCGCCGGAGACAGCAGACGCATGGGTGACGCAGGTCCGCTGACAGGTGCTCAACTCGCATTGGACCCAATCATATTTGACTGTTGGACAGCTGGAAGTCGCCTTCGACGTCGAGAAAAGTGGACTTTGTTCGTACTGAGAGGAATGGCAGGTACAGGTGGATATGTGGAGCCGCTCCAGGCAGCTGTGTATTTATTAGGATTTATGTTCTTTGAAGAACCGCCTTATTAAACATTACAGCAAGTCATGCTGTATAATCAGCCTTAAGGGCGGGGAGAGTCTGCATTATACTCGCGCCTCACGACACAAAGAATCGGATTCACGACTGGCAACCCACATCAAAGGCCCCCGTTTATATAAAAATCGACCTGCATCGATGCAGATTCCACCTGTGCTGCTGTGTAGGTCTGAGTGGGATCTTACACTTGTTTTGCATAACCACTGTATTTGTCCTGTGGTAAAATAAGACCACATAAAGTACACCTTGACTTGTATGTGACTGCTCCCTGACGACGTGTACACACACACACACACACGCACGCACATACACACACACACACACACACACACACACAGTATATTAACAGCTAATAATATCCAACACCAGCTCCATCGTGCCTTCATGCAAATCCACCCAGAAGGTCAGACGGTCAGAAGTTACATCACTTCCTTCCTCATGCAAATCTCCAATCTCATCTTCCTTTATTAGTTTTCTCTCATCTTATAGTGCTTTCCGAAGGGGATTAGTCATCTTTATCCATGAGAGAAATTTGCCTACTGTTGAAGCTTTTTTCCCAAAAAAAGGTTTCAAAATTCATGCGGCTGGAAATGACCACACGCATCCACAGAGACACATATTTATGCAGAAACGCACTTCGTCCTAACTCATCCTTCCCTCCGTTAATCGTTCTCTCCCAGTTCTGATCTCAGGCGCGGCGATAAGTCCTCCAGACCACCCTGGGCAGCAGGGGGGAGGAATAGATGAATGAAATGGTGCGGACGTGAGGACAGAGCTCTCCCTCCGGCAGGCCAAACCTAACAGATTGACTGTCTGAGTAAATAAAGCGAGGGCCGTCAAAGAATATTGGCGCTGCTCTTACCTGCTACCCTCCTTTTTCTGCTGCCTTTAATTAAGTTGTGTAATGAAAGAAACCCAAAGAAACAGACCCAGCTCCCTCTCCGATGTTTCCTGACAATCAGTGGGATTACTTGGGGAAAGCCGAGGATTCACACTGTAATATAACAAGATAGCAAACTTGAGACACGGGTGCTACACATCGTGTCGTGGAAAGTGGGAGGTCGAGAGCAGCACAAAATTAAAATCAGCTCTCCTGAATGACCCTCGGATGTTGCAAATATTCTAAATCCCAAAGGAGAAACAACATATTGTTGAGCAGATTTAAAGCTGCTTTCAAATAGCAATATCAAAAAGAGAACACACAACTTTATTTTGTGTGGACTGTTTGAGGATTGCAAACTGTTTCATCACCCACTCATTTCTCTTCTGTGTGTACCGTTTCATGCCCACTCTGACTTCGTGCATATTGACAGTACAAGACGTGATTGAGAGGAAATGCCACAGAGGCAGTAAAATAAAAAAATAAAAACATGCAAGAGCAAAGTCAGGCGGAGCAGTTCTCACAAACACAGTATCCTGTGCATCCATCAGACCCCTGTTCCCCTTCCCCCCAGATGAACCTGGGAAACTTCCAGCCTGACAAATCTGAATATTAGTCATCCTCACCACAGCTCTCCTGAAGGGCCAAGGACCATCCTTACAAGCCTCCAAAGATCAAACCAATGTGCTGACCAGATTATTTCACCTGGAGATTCTTCTCCAAAATCTGTCTCCGATTTTTCCTTCCAGTTTTTCCTTCCTTAAAGAGGAGTTTTTTCCTCCAAGCTGCTAACGAGGGAATTGTTGAATTGTTGGGTTCCTGTGATGTTGTGAAGTTCTGTTATACGGACTTTACTGTGTGATTTGGTCCTATATAAATAACACTGATTTGATTTGATTCGAATCAAAGATCACACAGTGGAACACAGGCCCTCTGCCTCTGCTGTGGTGTCATCACTGTTGTCCCCTCACGAATAATCAAGATAAAACCCCAAACACACCCTGGTGGTGTCCAATCAAATCAATTGTTCTTGTTTGAGGAAACTCTTTTTGTCTGGGGAGCAATTTGACATATTGGTAATTAAGGTTATCGCTAAAGTCATTATTCTTCAGGGAAATAAAAAAAGGAGAAAGTATTAGGAGGCAACTTTGGAAGGACCCACCCACATGAAACGGGAGACGTATGGACAAGAGAAACTCTGCTGGTCTGTGTCGTCTCTAACCATTTGTAAAGAAAGGAAAGTCAAACACACCAAATCCTTGTCAGAGCTGTAACAGCAGTTCATATAGACTCGTGTTTGCTAGTTAATATTAGTGCTTTGAAATCGTAGCTATTGGTAAATAAAGGACCGGATGACCATAATCAACCAAGAGGGTCATTTCTGTAAGTTGTTTCTAGAAATTGTGTTTTCAAAAACTCAGACAGGGACTTTATAAATCATCAATTAAAACTTAGACTGTGACTCAAAGCGATCTTGTTTTCCCTCTCTCCAGATTGATTGTCTTTTCTGCGCTTTAAATTTTGAAACAAAGCAGACTCCAGTCATAACAGATTTTTGGAGAGGTAAGAGTTGTACTACATCTGTCATCTATCCTTGAAATAAGTGTAACAAAAACATGAAACGTACATAAATCACAGCTCTTCTTTGCTCTTCTTTGCTGTGATTACCACTGAGGTGTTAATCACTATTTGTTCTCCGAATGCATTTGGGGGGGGGATCTTGAGCTCTGTGTTTCTTGCGGGTGAGTGACCTTTCCGGAAATGTAGATACTCTCTGTTTGATGCCGAGCTGTGGATTGAAAAACTAAAGAGGCCTATTTGAGAATTGTGTGTTTTGTAGATTGCTTCTTTAAAAGAAAACCAGCCCAGAGAGCAAGCGATGATTCAGCAAGCCCCAGACGTCTGCCATCACCACTTCCCATCTTCGGCTGCCTCTTTCTCAACGCAGTGCAGATCCTGGTTTTCCAAAAATATCGAAGCGTTCAGCACGGTTTGCCCCTCCAGGAGACGCGGGAATTACTTTGTCTTCCCTTTACCCCAACTTTTGTTATCTCTACCCATATTCCATTACTTTAAATCAAATTTCTGGAGGAAGCTCTAACTCGATGTAAAGCCTATGATGTGAGCAGCGGGGCGTGGGCTGGCTCTTACTCCAATTCTCATCATCTCATTTGATCCCACTATAAGTAATCTGTGTTTTTAGTTCAGGCTTTTTACTGAGGTGTCCTCAGCCCTGGAGAGGATCAGCCAAATCTCACATTAGGGAAACAATAGCCAGAAGCAGAGGCAGCTGAGCAGAGTCTGTGCTCAAATGTGACATGTCCACTACGTTTCTATACAGGTGTCAGACAGGTTTCAAATTACTAAAGGGCAATCGAAAACTTCCGAGGCTGCTCCAGTTTCATTCAAAACGGAGCACAGCACAGTGAGGCGCACGGAGGAGGTGGAAGCTGTAACCGTTGCAAGTACTCGAAATTAAAATCAGCACCCGAGTTACACCCATTTCTCACAGTTCTCGAGAAGTAATTCGAGGAACATTGAAATCAAATGTCATGAATGCCCTGACGATCGTCCCTCATCAATCTCACTGAACCTCCAGGACCGAGGCCATCCCCCTCATCAACCTTCCACAGTGAACAAATGCACTGATGTTTGCACGGTCAGCTCTAACACCGGCAGAATACAGGTCATCTGTTCAGTCACTGGAACGACGTGTTGCGCTTGTTATCAGGGCCGGAGGTGGTCAAACACGGAACTGAACAGTCTATTTATACGGTCAGTGACTGGAGGACGGTGACTTTGAGATTGGAAAGAAGCCTTTCAGTACCCAAGATTACTTTTCGTACCACGTCTCTATGTTGCGGGGTACTTCAGCTCAGCTGTGGCAGGTTTGGAGATGTGAGTGTGCAGAGATTACACTTCCTGTTTTGTAATATAAAACACATGTCCTTTAGGAGACAGAAACATAGTTTGAGAATCTCCCCTTTTAAATTGGACACCAGATTTAGTCGACCTATATATACATTTGTGAGGAAAAAAAAAACCTCGAGAGCAAAACTTGCACGTCTCATCTATCTCTCGAAAATCACTTTCTCTAGTTCAGACCTGCTTTCACTCTCACTCAACAGGACTAATGAGATGACCTTATGCAAGAACAAATAATAACTGTGATCTTTATCGATCTTTATTCCCTCTGGAAATTAACTGTGTTACATCACTTATGCCTCTCCATTTCGGATTCATTTCAACCTTACGACAAACTGCTTTTTTGTCCTGCAGATCCAAATGTTTGACCTTTAATCTGCTGTCAACTGGATGCAGGGAAGAAAGGAAAAAACAGTGAATAAGGAAGAAGGGGAAGATGTGGAAAATGCTTGGGCTATTCTGTGAAGATGTAAGAGTATCATCCTTAAATTCTTGGTCAAATCCTCTTTGCTCCTTGATTAGTTGTTGTCAGTTTGCCTTCACCCTGCAGCCGGGCTGGAGCCGGCCTTGCAGCTGTCCACAGTCCAACATTACATAACCGGGCTGCATCACAACCCCCCCCCCCCAGCCACTTTGCAGTCACCCCACCATGACACTGTCACCCCGCTGAGGAAATTACAAGAGGACAAAGTTGGATGCCAACTTAAGAGACACACACACACACACACACACACACACACACACACACACACAAACTCCTCTTCTTCCCGACATTTGCATGTTAAGGGCCAAGTTAATGAGGTAAGGCAGGGCTGTAATTGCTCACTTGCTTCCCTATTCCCACGGACCCGAAGCCCCTTCACCTTCTAAACCTGCGCTCAAACACACGCAACGTGCTGCTCGAGTGCGTCTGGGTGTGCTACCGCACACGAACCCATTCTACAGAATAGCTGACCCAGTTTCCCACCATGCACTGCTCGAACAGTATGCACCATGTCAAGACCATCGTGTGCGCTGCATCGCTCTACACGGCCCTGAAGAATTTAACTTGGATGCCAGGATGTGAACGTATCAAAGTTTCAAGATATAAAATCAGGCTCTCACATCTGCGCTTTGATTATCTATATGTTAAATGTTCAAACCCGTTCGATCAAGGTCGACATGGGATCAACGCAAAGCAGCAACTGTAACAATATTTGCCGACAGGACAGAGGGCGAAGGACTTTCTTCCACTTCATACTGCCCCAAAGGAGAAGATCGTGTTTGGAAAAGTCTAAATCTATTAAAATTCCATCAAAAAGACGAGTTTAATGTCGATAAAGGGCTTTCTATAACAGCCTGCCATCTGAAGTGCAACTGTAATGTAGAAAAAAAAAACAGGAATTCCACAAGCTGTGGCCAATTTAACAGCATCGTGTTCCCTGTGCATTATCAGTTTAGTCTGCTAATCAGTGTAAAATTCTGTCTTAAGGAGCGTTCACTTTATTTCACCAAGGACATGCACGGCTGCAGTCAGAAAGAGAGCCTCAGAAATACCACAGCAGCTCTCAGAAGAGAGCATATTGGATCCCTGCCGTGGTTATTACGTGAAACACGAGAGTTACGCTCAAATGACGTGAGCGGTCCACAAACATTTCAATGTCATTCAGGACACTCAGATACCTACGGTATGAAGATTTTTTTTTTTTTTTTCTAAATTTCAGATACATCACACTTTTCATTTCCGTTAGCCATGATTCATATTTTGACAGCACAATCCCCTCCGGCTTTTGCCTGTCATGTTCTGCTCATTAGCTTCAAAGAGGCGGATTGATGTTGTTGGAGGGTAAGGAGGTCAAGGCTTTTTTGACTCACGATGCAACAACATATTTTTAAAGAAGAAACCTCAGGACGAAAGCAGCAAAGACTTGCGCGTCGGTTTGGATTCTACCGAGTTGATGACATTAAACCAGCTGCAGGTCTGATTCATCCATGTGAGTTTGTGGAAGAGTGCAGGCGTTCATCCCCACCCACATGGAATCCAATAAGAGTAACAAAGAATTAGCCGGTGTTTCGTCGGTTGCTAAGCAAACTGGGTCTGATTTGACAGAATGCAACCCTCCAGTGGGTCCCACCTACGCAATCCTTCTATCTCCACCGAGGACCCCGCGATGCAGTCCGCGCTAACAGACCGGCTCGCTGCATTTTAAAAACAAGACATTCTGCAGCACTAAAAGGATAACATGGGCTGACATTATATAAGCCGTCAGGAAACGTGCCACCTTGCCAAACCTGGTTTGCGTAAGAACAGTTAGTTAACCTTTAGTAATGGGAGCACTAATTAGGGCTGGGCAGCCGTTAAAACATATTATAAATCACACTATCCGTGACTAAAAGAGCTGTATGGAGAAAGACGGTGTGCCCCTACCCAACAAACCAAGTTCATGTCAGGAAAAAGTTACAAAGCACCAGATCCCGAGAGCAATCTGCTGCACCAAGACCTGCTTTGACTTCTACATCGTTAAGTATAGAAGAAAAAAAATTACCCAGGGTGCACAGCAAGCCATCCATCAACAACTTTGATTATTCTTGTAATAAATGCCAGCACAGATGCCACTTTAAACTTTCAAACAGTCACTGCCAGCTCCTTTGAACCATGTTTCTGCGTGGTTGAGTGGGGATCTTCAATATTCATTTTTCAAGATGTTTACAAAACAACTTCATGCCGAAGTGGGAGCAGATTTTTCTGTCAGTTTTGACACCACGCAGGAACATCCACATATTAAAACAAAAACTGTTGATTTGCGGAAACGTTAAATATGTTTGCGTTTGTCTTTCTGTTGTTGCTTTTTTTTTTTTTTTTTTTTTTTGAAGGGGACGTGCGTATTTCAGGGTTTGTGCGTTTTCTGGTTGTGCCAAACTTCTATGGAGTCGCTCGAAGCAGCCCAAATCTAATGTTTCTGGGGTATCGACTGAAACTCTTTGAAACCCCGGACTTGTGCATCTGTACGGGGTAGCCCGTTCTCGCTTTGTCGTTAGCGAATTCCCCTTGTGTCACCTTGAGCATCGTTGGCAACGAGAACAAGCGCTTCAAACCACCAACCTTCATGATGCCGCAAGGTGTGTTTCCAGCTCCCTGACTTCTCTCCGCGGAATTGTCACGGCTGCCACTCCCGATCCGTGAACTGCTGTGGTCCCTGTACCGTCCGTTGGTGTAAACTCCGTCGGCCCCGTAGCCCTGGGCAGCGGCTGACACCTCCAAGTACGTCCGGGTACCGGTCGGGGGCGGCGGGGCCGAGTCCCCGGGGATCCCCGCTGCGTTGGTCGCACCCTGGGTCGGCGGGGCGCTGATGGCCAGATCGAAAAAATGTCCCGACACCGTATCTGAAGCGTGTACCCCTGCCATGATCCGATCCGCCGGTGTTACAGCAAAGCCCTCCCCTCCACAATGTCACAAAAAAAAACCCATTTTCTCAAAGCGCGGTGTGACTGCTGGCGTCCGGAGCGGCTCGTCTTGTTCTCTGGATCACTGCTGGTCCATCATCCGGGCGCGCGGTCGCGTCGGAAGGTTCGACTTGGAACAGTCCCGGTGAAATAACAAGCAAACACTGTACGGCTTCCCCACCCAACCCCCCCCCACCCACAACCCAACCCCCCCGCCCCCCCGCACGCGACCTCCTCCGCTTGGCTTTCTGGAGGCGTGCGCGCAGAGATATTGGAAATGCAGACTTGCGATCGGGGTTTGCTGCTCTCCTCTTCTGTTTACAGCTTTGCACTTTCGTCTCCTGGTCTTCAAAAAAAAAAAAATCGGTCTCACTCACCACGTCCGTCTCCCGTAGACTGCGCCGTGCGCATGGCCTCGCGTCCTCAGCACTTTTGCAGCGCTTGCAAACAGGAGAGCTTACCACCACCCCCCCTCCCGCCCCCCTGTCTCATGCATCCGCGGGACAAATTCAAGGCTGCGAGAGCGCAATCGCATTAAGCACACAAACTGGTGTACGCACGCACATGCGCGTGCGCGTACAATTAAATCCAGTATCGCGCGCAATCACGGTTTGAGTCCTCAGACGTGCGCGCGCAATCTCCCCACTAACCGACTACATTGACTGTTTCAGGTAGTTTGGGTCGAGCATTAAAAACAATTTGTACACTGAAGATTCTACAGTTTCGCTTCGCAAAATGTTAACATTATTTTTTTGATATAAAATATCTTGTGAAGTTAGGGTGCAGGCTCTCCACAAGAGGGAGCTCAAGGAAGACGATTAAAACACTTTGATAATTGGATTGAAAAAAAAAAAAAAAAAGTTTGTAAATCAAAAATCCCCATTAAAACATAGTGCTGAGTTGCAAAACAAAAACAAACAAAAAAAAATGCAAAAAAGATGAATCAAATAGGAAGGAAAGCGAGGTCAAAATCATCAGGAGGCAGTGACAGACATTTGAGCAGCTGTTACTTTCCTTGCTCGCAGAGCAAACTGGAACAGGCCCTTCGATTCTGCAGCTCAGCAACTGGATGATAATGACCAAGTCTAGCTTCAGGTGCTTTACATCAATGAAACGTGGTGCCTTTGTTTCCTTAAGGACACCAACGACTGCAGGGCAGAAGGGGGAAAAAAACTCAACAGATATTTTTTTCTACATTTGAACTGCTTGTTGCAGTTTTAATGATGGCCTTCCTGCTCACAGTCCACACTCACATTCTCCCATTCTCAAAATCTGAGAGAGCCTCGCTTCTTTTAACACCGGCTGATCTAAATAAGCATAGAAAGGGAAAATAATAATAATAAGCGGGGATGTGGAAGAATGAATTACATGAAGTGGTTATATCGTTTCCGCCCACCAAACGAACTGTAGTAAAAGGTAATGTGCGAGCTGACACTCCTCTGCAATTTCACACTTTCACTCTTCATCAAAGATGTGAGGACGCTCTTCTTCCTCCCCTCCTCCCCTCATATCGATTCGAAAACAATCAGCAGGAGGCCGCAACATAGAGGAGACCGACCATTATTCCATTTCATTCACAATTACATTCAAAGTAAAACGGAAAGGCGGCTGTCGTGCAGCATCTCTGCAAGTAGGCTCAACTCTGCGCCTCATTTCTACATATATGTCAAACCTGAGCATGTGTTGACATTTCTGAGGTCAGGCCGACACAACATGCGGAGTGTAAAATTCAATGTCAGGCCGACTCACATCATCAGACGAGACAAGGCCAGTAAGCTGGGATAATGCAACCCCATTTATAACCCACTAAGAAAGCAAATCAAATCATAGACAATTTGAATGAAAGGAGTCACGTGCAGCAGAGAGCGTGCACTCTGCTCATAATTGCCATTTATGGCCGGACTAATCAGAGCCAAAGCAGCACTTCATGGGCAGACTTGATTTATATTTGGTTTGTTATCTTTCATGCAACAATGGGAAAATTCTTTCTGGTAAGTAGCGACACCCACATGACACACAAAAGCAGACTGTTTGTCATCATCAGATGTGTTTTGTCCGAGGGTGGGACAATATGTCAGAGTAAAAGTTCTTATTCAAAGATGCTTGTGTTTTTCCACAGATATTTTCACAGACCTCGGTGGCGATTGGAGGCTTAATCTGAAGCCAAAACACAACGTCTCTGTTTGCATGCAGCCTTACGGATGAAAATTATGCGGACGCCTTCTGAGTCCAGATCCTCCTCAAGGACCGGCAGGATACTGACAAGGAGAAGTGAATAAAATCTGTGAATGAATGATGTGACAGAGGAGAAGAGTGAAAAGGGGGATGAAGGAATGAAATGCCTGCTGGTACACCGAGGCAGTGGGGGTTTTTTTTTCCTGAAGGAGGAGTTTGGAGAAATTTCATATCTCCTTCTCTTCCTTCTATTCACTCGCTGCTCTCCCTTTCTTTCTCCTCGTGATCTCTCATGGTCATGTATTATGCATTCTCAGAAATTATTTAACAAAAATTCTGCTTTTAAAAGCCTCCCCACCAAGCCCAGCTGCCTCACTTTAATGTGAAAGGGCTTCAGCCTCCAAATTCAAGTGGTACAGTTCACTTGAGTCCACAAAGATGTGACCAGTCACCCTTTCAAAAGGGGCTTCTCATCGATCCACCCACAACAACTGGATTTTATACTGAACTGTAAGTGAAGTAATGAATGACTAGATCAGGACTGTTGGACAAAGATACATTTATTTTTGTTTGACTGAGGGTAGAATGAGTTCAAATAAAACGGTGAGGGAGGAAGAAAAATGAAATACGGATTAGACTGTATCAGCGGTCTTAAACACAGAAATAGCAATGCCATTCTAAAATAACACTCTTGTTGTTTTCCATTGAGGTTTGCTTTAGTTTCCTGTGGCAGGATGTCAGCCATGGCTGTATACACTAAGGCACCGCTCCCTCCTGCTGAACTAGCAGCACGAGGTTCAGACCAATGGATCTCCGTTGCCATACCTTCAGGCCTCGCACAGCACCCTCCTCTTGATCAGTCAACATACACCCGGCTATTGATCACGCCTGTTAATCCAGCTGACCGGAGGAGCAAAGAAGAGCGCTCAACGTCCGAAACGTTCAGGACTTATGACCACACTTTGTGATTTATTCGCTGCTTTATCACCGAACACCTTTATTTTTGAATTCCCAGTATCTCTGCAGCATCAGTTCTACCTACAAGGGAGGGTCGTGAAATAAGGGTGAAACCACAAGGACAAGACACACGCCGAATGTGTGAATTGTACATTTGAATTATGATATCTATAGAGGAAGTTCCCGCTGTTCATAGCAGAGTAGTGTAGGGTGTGTCTTGCCACTACACTTCCTGCGCTTACCCATGTGATAATCAGTCCAACGGGAACCGAAAATCATCACAGACGCTTTTTTCGAAGTTTGTTCCTCAGAATGTAACTCTGTATTTAGGGTGGCTTTTTAAAAGCACGGTCCAGATTTAAACAAAAGTGTGGGGGGGGGGGGGAAATAAAACTGTAATCGTGGAATTGGATGGTTTCATGATGATGTAGAAGATTTGTATCTGTTGTGTAGGAATACAGCACTATAATCTGAATTTTATCTTCTTCTTTTTTTAAAACAGATAAAATGCCATGTTTAACATCTATAATTTAAACTTGTCCATTATATGTGTGAATAGAGGCCAGGTGGTGGCAAAGAATGGACATGGATAAAGATTCCCAAGTGGAGTGAACATGTGCCACCTCCTCTACAGAAATGACATCAAGCTGTATGCCAGAAGGGCATGAGACATGGATTTACCTAACCAGGATCAGGATATCTGTATGTAAATCAGGCCGGATAAGTGCGGCCGAATGGCGGCAAAGAGAGGAAATGTGATCAGAACAGAAGGGGTGGATGGACCAGAAGATTGTACAGCTGACATACAGGACAGCCTGTGAGTACCTGGATATCCCGCAGGGCAGGGGGAGCCTTGACGAGGGTGCAAAGAGGTCAGCTGCAGTCAATACCTCCAGAGAGTAAGGCAGGTGCTGAGAAACCAGCTCCATGAATAAGGTCAGAGTCGTCAACATGTACGCCCTACCAGTCATCAAACACCCACCTGGAATAACAAGATGGCCACAGGAAGAGACAGATGCCACTGATAAGGAAGTGTAATTGAATAATTCAGGAATGAGTGACACGTTATATTTAACGTTAACACATGGCACCCCGTCTGGTTTATTCGATTTTACTGACATCTAGTGGTGACAGAGCTTACGTACTGCAGGTGCTTCTTCTCAAATCTGCTGGATCTCTTTAATTTCAGCTGACTGTGAGTTCTCAAACGGTTATGATTGTTGAAGTGATTTGGTTTGTTGATTGTGATATGTTGCGTCTCTGCATGTCCGTAAATATTTATTTCTCCCTCTCTGGGGAACCCTGTGTGGTTCTATGAACGGAGCCCCGCAGGTGAGCTGTGTTGATTGGGTTGCGACTGTGAATGAGTGTGTGGATTTAATTTCTTTTGTTTTTCAGTGGTGTGTTTTTTTTTTAATTTTTTTATTGCTGTTGTTTCTTTGTTTGGGTCTTTTTTTTGTTGGGGGATGTAAATTAAGTTACAGTGTTGTAAGATATGTGTTGCTATTTCCGGATGATATCTCTTTTTTTTTTTTTTTTAGGTATTGGCAACATGGAAGTTTAATTTGGATGTTTTTACTACAGATCTGTCTGTTAAAAAATGTGTTAGTGGAAAAAAGGCTGATTCGTTGGTTATTGTCAAATTCTTTGATCTAGTGCTTTAAATTTGAAAAGAAAAAAAAAAAAAAGAGACCCAAAGCAAATCTTTCTTTAAGTAAGACTCCTAATTAAACAATACCTTTTGGAAGAGGGGTTGGAAAGAGTCAAACTTTTTCTCTAGGGCGTGAAGTAAAAAAAACAAAACATCTACTGACCACACCTCTCGATGGATCCATTTATCAGCAGAGCACATTGCGGGTCCTTTGTTAGACAGTAACGACGTCTTTGCATCTTTGCATGAGCTGCATCCTGTTTTACAATCTTTGTGTGCAACAGTGCCACTGCTCTCTTGTCTGGCTATCAGGTTGTTTGTTGTCATGTCTTCTCTGGTGAATTATGTAATGATAGATCATTTGGTGTCAGGTAATCTTCAGATCCTTTGGCCTTCAGAAAGATGTTGTGTCAAGACACACATGAGAAAAAGATAAACCTGATGGTGTAAAGCTTCCTTTACTGTCAGTAGCCAACACTTTAGCATTTTTGGTTGAGAGCAGAAGGGAGTAATTGTTGTGCTTTCCATCAGTTTCAAATTTGCCTAAACATCTGTTATGATGGTATACTTCTTGAAGTGAAGTGTCCTTTCCAGCTCACCTCTCTGGTATTCCATCCTGTCTTCTCACTGTCCTCCTGACCTCACCCTTCCTGCTGACTGTCATTCTCACATAGTAGCCGGTACATAATATAAACATATATGATACAGCTGAAATGCTTTAAATTCAAATTAACCTTAATAATACATTTTTAGCTTATGGACTCAGCCAGAGAATTCCTCACCATCAAAAACTGGTAATGAAAATCATTTAAGCAATAACTGGCCACACTCTATTGAATTGCATGCAAATTAGATGTTCTTATCTCTCTCACACACACACACACACACACACACGCACGCACACACACACACACACACACACACACACACAAAGCTATGTTTCTTATAGCCACCAGATGGCAGAAAGGAGCTTATTTTTCCACTAACTTTCCCATACTGACCATCTTTTTATGGTCAGATTTTAGAGTTGCTGAATTACAATTTGAATATTGAGCTCCTGCACGGTTTACGACATGTACACTTTATCTTTGCTTCCATTCTAATATACCAAATATACCAGGCAATTTAGCACCATCCCAGTTCAGCCATTCCAAAAGTTAAGTGCAGTTTGAAGAGCATCTTAAATCCTCTCTGCTCCAATTTGTGAGAGTTACATAGATGTTGTGTTTGTGCAGTTAATGCAATCCAAAAGCTTCTCAGAGGGGAATGTTGCATTTGTGTGGTATTGTGCTGATTTATGGAAAGAAACAAATGTCTGACCGCACCGGAAACATTCAAAAATCTAAACAACATTGGGATACTCTGTAAAATGAGCAGCACTCATGTTAAGCAGTCAGGAACATTCCTTTAAAGTAACAGTGCTCATTTTAAAAAGTATATTGAGATGATTAATTTATTGTCAAGAATTGTTGGACATTTCTTCAGCCCTCGTTTATCTTTTTCACTGTCTGTAAATTACATTTTCTTCATTCATAAAGCATCATAAAGTAACAGTATATTGTTCAGTGCAATACCATGCTGTAATATTTTTTTTAATATATTTAATAATATAACTCCTCTGTCCATGTCTATATGTTGTGACTCATTCGACATGTTGCAGCGCATTAACAATAAAGCAGTGTAACGTACCTCGATGGCAAAATATGCCTTCTGAATGAACATGTTTAAATGAATGTACACGTCTTTAATTACATGGATCACATCATATACTGTAAATAATGCAGTTACCCAAAACACCTTTACTCTGTAAATACCTGCTGAATCAAATGGACTTTGTGGACTGCTGGTTAAATGAATGAAGGTACCTGCTGGCCCACAAAAGTGAACTTCGTAGAGAAAAATCTAAAATCAAAATCTACTGAACTTCTACAGGTTGAGTTCAAATTATTTATGAAACTTTATTTTCTTCTTTCTTTTCAACTCAACTGCTGTTTCTCTTGGAAAACCTCCAAGTGATAAACCCAAACCACAAACATGGTACATACATCAAACAGCACACAGCGCCATCTACGTCATTGAAAAATACAGTCTACAGTGGAACAAAGCTAAAAAATGATGACGATAATGGTAATGAGGGATATATCACAAGACTGTCCACGTAGCTTGAGATTGTTTGAAAACAGGAAAGAATGAGATGCGAAAGAAAATAAAGAAATGAGGAAATATTTTAAATACTGTAATGTCTATCGGACAACCACAAAAGCACATCATAAATTCTTCTCTGATTTCTCTGTGTTCTTGTTCAACTGGTACCTCTGGTCACACGGGACGTCTGCTCAGACTGAGGAGGTATTGTACGTAAATCCTCACGGTCATGCACATGGGTTACATTCAATTGGGGAGTGCCAGGGAAACAATAATAAAAGAGAGTTATGATAGAGAAAATAAATTCATATATTTTGTATACATAGATCATTTTCTATTTGGCTTATACATCGGCTAAGCAAAAGTGATTCATTCCTGAGGTGCAAGGCTGTTTTAAACAATTATCTTTTTCATGTGTGGCAAAACGGGGATGCACAACAAAAACTGATCCGGACCGAAAACAAAAGTCAGACCAAGAAACAAACGGACAAAATGAAATATCATCGAGTTCTCTATGCAGCCCAGCAGTTCATGAGTCTGTGCAATAATTCAAAGCCTGCCCGTATCTATGGTTTGCAACTTCAGCTGCTGGCACGGTCATGTTGGACACACGGACACATGCACATGCTCGTTTTGCCACAGCGTCGTGATGCAGCTGGAGGAGCAAAATGGGCTGACGGGCAGAAAAAAGTCCGACCGGGAGCGGCACGGCCCCAAAAATATTCAGCCACAGCTGATCGGACATGTGACGCTTCAGGACTCTGGACTTCTTCAGGTCAGTGGTTTCAAGCATTAAAACAGCCAACAGAGCTAGACCTCGGGCAACAAGGGATCTTCTTGACACATATCAACGCATATTACAAGAATAAAATCCACTGAGCGTACCAACCGGTGTGAGTGTGTGTGCAGAAACAACGACAGAACCAAAACAAGCCACGACTGTCAGTAGAATGATGCGAGGTAGCATTGATGAGGGGAACAGAGGGACCTGAGAGGACGAAGCAGGCAGCGCTGGGTAAATGCTTAGGTCAGCATTTCTGTGTACAAACAGAAGACATATAGCCCTGTGAGAGCGAGGGAGGTGCATCAACTCCCCTCCTAGGTTTCAGCTGGTGAACAAATCAGAAATAGTCTAAAACTTGTGCCTGTGCTGATGCGTGTGCTGTCAGTTGCAGAGAGCGAAGAGAGACGCTCTGCCTGTAGGTTAGTGTATATGGATTTGAAAAAACTAACTTTAATACTCCAGAGCAACAACTCCGACGATGTTGTTATAAGCAAAAGCAAAACTCTGCGTTGATGTTTCTTTTTCATTAAAGGGCAATATCAGTGTCACTATGAAAATACTGATAAGCCATTTACAAAGAAGAAAATATAAAATAAAAACATGAACTCCTAAAAAATAATGTCATACAGTAGCATATTTCTTTTAAAATCAGTTTCGAATCAATTGGAAACGCATGCACAATGTGAATGAACATTACTTCTTTTCTTTTTCACAATACTGTAACACTGTAGGTTTTGCATTATATTTAGTCTGTTTTACAAACATGTATGGACACAAATAAAACTATAAAAAAAAAAAAAAAAAAAAAAAAATTCACCGACATGCATGCCATCATGCTGAAAAGAAAAAAAAAAAAAAAAAAAAATCACAACCATTATTAACATTTCACATTATAGCAAGATGAAAAAAAAAAAAAAAAAGAGAAATGAATGGAATTAAACCATGTCAATGTGAGTAGGGCAAGTTTGGGAGGCAGGGCTTGTTTGGTGTTGTCGCGTGTCAAAGGG
This sequence comes from Brachyistius frenatus, assembly GCF_029030835.1. NCBI lineage: Eukaryota > Metazoa > Chordata > Actinopteri > Embiotocidae > Brachyistius > Brachyistius frenatus. The sequence continues at coordinate 226,272 of NW_027210679.1, read as the reverse complement.
TCGAGGGTCAGGACTGCTGGCCACTCCATTGGCTCTCTACGGGCCGCCGGAGAAGCTCCTCTACGTGTCTCGCCACATCCATGGTGTCGTCTAGGTCGAAGTCTCCGTCTGCGTCCAACATAGAGTCGCTCCTGCCACGGGACACAGAGAGGAGCCGCCCACACTCAGACAAGCCGGCAGCACAGCACCAACAAAACGACAGGAGCAACGAGACACTCTTCTGCACACACAAAACGCACACGCACACTCGCATGGAGCAGCTCATACGTTGAGACTTGTCAACTCACATAGGTGGGTATATGCCGTAGGCGTGAGGGTGATTGACAGGTGCTGGGGAGGCGCCTTGATCCATATAGGTTGGGTTCCCACTTGCTGAGTCTGGATTGGCAGTAGTAAACCTGCGCGCACACACACACACACACACACACACACACACACACACACACACACACACACACACACACACACACACACACACACACACACACACACACACACACACACACACACACACACACACACACACACAAGATAAAAGCCCATGAGCCAATGTTCTACAGTTGCCTAAGCAACTACCCTCAGTGTGTTTTCCGTGCCTTGCCGCATCATTATGGCCATTCCCTCCGCTCTGGGTGAACCAACCATGGAGATGAGGAGGGAGCACGGCCGGCTAACTAACAAGCCTAACTCTAATGATGAGTGGGAGACAAGCTCGCGCAGGAACCCAAGCCATCCTTAATTGGCCTCCTCCAACTGTAACAGCTAACTAATAGCTGATCTGAATTCAGAGTCCAGTATTTAGTGATTGACTCTAAATGTTGCTTTAAAAAAAAAAAAAAAAAAAAAAATGCAGCCAGAGAATAAAGAAAAGGAGAGACAGAGCAGGGATGGAAGAACAGGAGGAAAGAGAAGAACAGGAAGCTGGATACTCACTCTGGCACTACTTGTTTGATCTGTGGCTTCACGTAACCGTCCACGGCTTTCGCTTTAAAACAAACAAGCACAGGGAGACGGAATAACTCGCAGCTCAGAGCGGTCGTCGCTCAGCAATACATTGAAGGTAACAGCAGCCTGTGCAAACAGGATGTTGCTTACAGAGTGGAGGGGTGTAATACTTGGAGAAGACCTCGTCCTTGGGTCTGTCGGGGTACAGGAACAGGAGGTGATTGAGATCGCTGATGCGGTCAGCCAGAGAGCGGATGGAGAAGTCTTTGGTTGTGTAGGGCATGAGGTTCCAAACCATTCTCTCACCTGGAGAAACGCAGCACGTTATTCACAGTTATAGTAACACGATCAGTTTCTCGAGATCATTTCAAATTTGGTATAATTGTTAAACTGATGACAGTGATGACGATGTCCTCACCCACTAAACTAAAGTTCCATTGATTGTTATCAAAGCGATGACTCTGATCTAGCTTTAAACTGTGGAAACAAGTTGTAAAGACAACCCTGACATTTCATCATGTTTTAAGTTGAAGGCGTTTGCAGTTCCAGTTGCTAATTTTCACACCCAGCCGTCCGATCGGCAACATTGACTGCGTCCTGAATGTAAGGAAGGGAAGGAAATATCTGACTCTCAAGCTGCCAAATGCTCCACTATAGTCGTCAGCCTGTCGATAATTATTGTCTGTTCACAAATAGTTGAAGCCAGAGTGTTAAACGATGAGCTGAAACTCATTATGAGACTCCATAGAATTGAGGGGAGCTGGTGACAGTTTTCTGTCAGTCTCAGAGCCACCCTGCAATCGGTTTGATGATGATTTAACCTCTGAAGGGCAAAGGTCAGTATTTCAGGGTTTCTGGTATAGACAGCGGATGTCCGACTAATGGATAACAGACATGCAGGCCAGGACTTCCTCATCCATGTGTAAGTCTTTGTTAACAGTCTAACAAGCAACTTGAGATGAGACAATAGATCTTGAGTTGAGAGAGTAGAAGCTAGTTAGCAGTTTAAAAACTGAGCAAAAAGCTAATAAAAAGCAAAATTGTCATCAGACGATAGTCGATAGTTTCAGACTGCATTTTGTCTGTCTTTCTGCCTCTTTTGCTCTGCGAGTTGACTATTATTATTATTTTTTTTTGCATGCAACCGAAGCCCACTCAGACGTGATCGGTAAATACTACTCAGACTACAAATGGAAACCAGGAAGCTTACAGGTTCTGCATTCAAATGCTCATATCTTTAACTAGATTAATTATCAGCACTTTCATTCTCTGTAGAGTCATTTCACACATCACTACCATTAAAATATCAATAATCTAGCAGCTCAGACTGCTGATTACTTGTCCATGTTGTGGAGTCTAACAGCTTTTACGAAGCCTTCTTATATCATGTCAACAGATGCTACCATCACACCAACTAACACAAACTAACTGAATAATACTCGCTCAACAGTCAATAACTGGCAGGTGAAAAAACATAGAGCGAGCTAATGAAAGATACATTTCTGAGACATTTCTTCTCTATCCAGGACTAACGTTGCGAAAATTACAGTTCATCAGGTGGAAAAAAACAAACTTGTTGAATGGGATGTCCATGTTCTTCTGTGTCTTTTGTGTGTTCGTGGTGAAAAAAAAACTTTAATTTACAAAAAACATAACAGGAACCATAATTTGTCTTCCATGCACCAATTCACGCAGATTTTTCAAAGTCCGAAAATTATCTCAAATGAGGTGTTTTGCACATTGTACCTGCTTTGTCTGCGACCCAGGCAATTGTAATGCCTCCAATCTCAGAGTCACTAAAGCGCAGAAGGAAGGTACCGTTGGGTTTGGACATCAGCATATCCTGGGCCTGCTGCTTGTTCACGAAGCCCAAGATCGCTCTATAAAGAAGAGAGAAACAGACACATAGAAAAAGTGCTTTCCCTCAACACGACTCCTTCCATTTGAATCCAAGTTTACTGGAAACAGCAGGTTGCCATGGAAAATCATGAAAGTGAACCAATGCTCGAGTTGTCAAGATTAACAGAATGGGCTGAGGAAAAAAAAATTCATTTTCACAGAACATGCAGTCCAGCTGTCAAATTGAAAAAAAAAAGAGATGAAGTGCTTTTATTATTTATGTCTGTTCTGCTACATTTTTCATCAAAGACTGAACCTGACAACAACAACAACAACAACAAAAACCCTGTTCAGGTTCCTTACCCGTCATTCCAGTGTGGTTTGAGATGTTTTTTTGTGAGTTCCATCACACCGTCAAACCACTGCCAAAATGTGAAGTTTCTCCCTGGCAAGCTTTCCTGTAGAGAAACATTGATTCGGGAAAGATATCAATATATGAAAAAAAAGAAAAAGCACCCAGGATTCAAACAGACATGTACACCTTTTAGTACAGCCGGTCCAGATACATGGAGAAGAGTGTTCAGAGCTGAGGAAATTACAAGAGGACAAAGTTGGATGCCAACTTAAGACACACACACACACACACACACACACACACACACACACACACACACACACACACACACACACACACACACACACACACACACACACACACACACACACACACACACACACACACACACACACACACACACACACACACATTGGTGAAGTGGTTGAAACTTAATGTTCTTGTAATCCAATAATACTGATGGTGTGCGGTGAGTGCGAGTATATTTTCCGCCTTCACCGGCTTGCTGAGCCAGAAAATGAGGCCTCCAGCATTTTTCTGTGTGGACAAACAGGCCCATTAAGATGAAGACCTGGCTACCAGTGAGGCGTTCTCATTCAAGTCGACCACAGAATAGAGCTGCAAATGGAGCGAGAAATATTCCTATGTTGGAATGACGTAGTAATAATAAATCCCTCTATGAATAACAAGCGTGTGGTTGAAATGTCTCACTGAAACTGGCCCGTGGGCTTTTTAAAAATGAATGGGGGAGAAAAACATCTCTAAGTGAACCATACATTAAAACTGATGTAGACAGATAAATAGAAAGCTCTTTATAAAAGCTGTTTGTTTGTATTCAATAAGAAACACAGAGAGAGGATCTTAAGGAAAGACTAGTGCTGACCCTGTTAAACTGTGACCAGCTCATTGTCATGCTCCGGTAGTCGTCAGGGTTGTTGCTGGAGCTGCTGAAGGCCTTTTGAGCCAGGAAGACCAGGTTCTCCTCAGACAGGCCTCGGTTACTCTGCACCTCAGCTTTGTACTTCATGTTGATGGCATCACACAGCTGAGGCCACAGCACCGTGTCTGGCACGAGGAAAGGCACCCGTCCCTGCAGACACAGAGGAGACAGCCGAGGATTTACATGAGCTTTGTCGAGGGGAGGAAGGCAGCAGCAGAATGTAAAATCAACGCTGTCTACAAGAAGGGGATGAGTCGACTCTTTTTCTTGAGGAAACTTCGATGTTGGAGATGTTCTACCAATCTGTTGTGGCCAGTGCATTGTACTTCGCTGTGGTCTGCTGGGGGAGCAGCATTGGAGCCGGAGACACCAACAGACTTAACAAACTGGTGAAGAAGGCCGGCTCCATCATTGGCTGCAAACTGGACAGCCTGGAAAAGGTGGTGGAGAGGAGGACGCTGAACAAACTATTGTCCATATTGGATAATCCTGACCACCCTCTCCACCACCTGCTGCAGGGACAGCGGAGCACTTTCTCCAAAAGACTCCTCCAGCTCCGCTGTCACAAGGACAGATACAGGAGATCATTCCTGCCGACCGCAATAAGACTGGACAATAACTCACCTCTGGCAAAATCCATCACACAACAATAACACCGTTGTCTGTGTTTCTTGGTTGTTTGTATATAATATATATAGATATATACTGTACTGTATATACTGCGCATTTTATATTTTTTACTGCTATTTTATTGCTTTCTATTATTCTATTATTATTATTATCTTATTGCTTCCTGTATGCTGCTGTAGCGAAAAAATTTCCCCTTGGGGATTAATAAAGTAACTACCTAACCTAACCTAAAATAAGATCACATGCAAATGTGAACACGTGAAACATTAGTATTTCCAGATGCTATATATATTTTTTTTAATTACATCATTGTCTCTGCATGAATTAAAGCCATATTTCATGAAATTATCCAAATCAAAAGAAAACAGCTAGTTGTCATGTAGATAGAGAAAATACAGAGTTTATGACCTTAGCAAGTTCACCTTAAACCAAAATGAAACAATGATTATTCGCATGCACCAATCTACATAATAAGGTCTGCAGCCATTTCATTGCTTTTCAAAATGTCAGAGAACAATTTCTGAGCCTGTGGCATTTTTTCCAATTACTTAAATTGTCAAATTATTGCTACTTTCCATTAAATGAACAATTTAGTTGCTTATTTCCTCTATAGAAATCTATTATTTTGTGAAGTGTTCAAACACTTATATCCTTTAGTATTAAATTCCAGGCCATTGTATGGTAACTGCGTTTTGATTGTGGCTTTGTGTCGACAAAATTGTCACTCAGCCACAATCTGAAGAATACATTTTTCATGCTCGAAACTCAACAGTTTTTGGGATAAGGCGTTTCTGGAATGTTGAAAACACAGTGTAATTCAAAAGTTTAAGCATTTCTAAATAAAATGTTTGACCACAGACAACAATCACACACACAAACGTTGACTCACCGGCTCTGCAAACGCGTTGTCCCACAACACAGTTGCTGTGGCGTTATTGTCTTGACTACCGTGAACTATCACCACTACAGGAAGTGATAGCGTCTGTTCAAGAGAAAGAAAATGAGGCCATCAGTACAGGAATATTCATGAATAAATGGTGCACATACTCCAACATAACATTCATTGTACTTATAGATTTAAGCGTAACGAAGGGTATTTTTAAACAGCATCATAAAACCAGTGGTAAGAAGATAGATGAGGACTGAGAACGAGTACGACTGGTTGGGTCGATGTAGAGCACTCATTTCACTGTGTGTTGGAATAGATGCTCAAGGTTTTGTTCGAATAAATAGATTCCTACTACTGCACGTGTAATAATAGACACTATCGCTATGTGTCAAGGTTAGTGTAATGTTTTCTTTCCCCTCGTCTGCTTGCATCCTCTTACCTTCACTTGAAAGACGAGCTCATTGCTTCCAACACTAAACTGGGACTCGAACAGAATGGTGAACTTCTCTTCTGTGACGGATTCTGCTCCTCGCCTGTCCGATCGCTTGATCCTCTTTAAAGACTACATGAGAGATGACGTGTAAAGATACATGGTTCATATTGGTTATGCAGCGAGGCGATCAAACGTACACATCACAGTACATGTATGCATAATTCACTTTTAGTGGGACTGCGGGGCTGACACTTAAATAATCCATGGAGGGCCCCCCGGGGGATCGTTGCTAACAACGTTTGTCATGAAAAGAGGATCTTTACTGAAGCTGCAGACTGATCCCCAGCAGCACTGCTGAGTGTTCACGGGTTTGTGCAGTACAAACTAAGATGTATGCACACTCCACAGTTACCAGATAATGACAATGGATGGTGCAGTTCACTTCAACACTGATGCTTCTAAATCTTCAGAGATCCCAGAAGATTTTATTAAAAAAACATGCTTTCACTTTATTCCAGCAATTTCACCCCAAGAAAATATATCATTGGAAAATACATTCCCATAATAGTGGGCATAATGATGGGCAATTACTTCACTCCTGGGTGAACCAGCTCTATGGTGTAGACCCATGAACAATGACATGCCGAGGCAAAACAAGGCAAATATTGACAAGGTGGAGACTTCGAGATGAATTCTTTATTGTAATTTCAGACGCTTTCTGTAGTATCAAGGCAATGATGGTATTTTTTCTTTCTATTGATTTGGTCATGGTAAAATAATCTGCTCATCTAGCCCAGAACAACCCACTCACCATGTTCCTGAAGTGGGCGCTGAGAGTGCCGGTCGTCTGGTGGTACTCCATCACACAGTTATTGTTCAGAATTTCTCCACTGCTGTCACTGATGGAGAGAGAGAGAGCATTAAGGAGTGAGTCAATTACCCCTCCTGTCTACTGTGAGAGTTTGATTATTCTCCGAGCGTATTTTATAGAAATGAGTCAGCGGGAGCCTGGTGAGAAACATGCAGGGTGTGGAGAAGATGTTCACTCATTTTCTGTATAATTGGAAGATTTAAAGACCACCATCTCATCATCATTAGGACCACCAAGCAGATGTTTTTGGGCTTGCGGTTGAGATGAGACACAGCAGATGATGGCCAGGCTGTTGGATTGCTCACTATTTCACCCCACTGGTTGCCTGGCTGACCCAGAGCCTTGAAAGGTTTCTATTAGTCAGGAGGAATGTGGAACGAGGCTGCGCATCAGGCTAAATGTGGATTCTGTATCCACACCATAGATTCCTCTGAGGCATTGTTCAAGTTCCAGCCATGTCTATGTGGTGAGGTCTGGAAACACACTAAGCCAGAGTTTACGCTGGAACCCAGTAACCCCATGTAGAAAGCTAAAAAGTCCCTATCTTTGTGGTGCCTTGGAAGCTCACTGCAGTGTCCCCTCTAAAGGATGTGGGAACACCAAAAAATGTGCATTCAACAAAGAGGAGACAGATAGATGACATGCTGTTGCTACACTACGATGTCAGAGCAGTGCTTCAAATTCACTCATGTCAAAAAATGGGAGAAGTCAGAACCTCCAGAAAATCCAAAATCTTCTCCCAATTGCATCGATTTTTTTTGCTTTAAATCGACACCGACAAAAAGGTCCTCTATACTTACTTCCTTGTGTTCTCGTTCTTCAGCAGGGCCTTGGCTTGCTGTTCACTAATGATGGTGGCTTTGACCTGCGGTGGGTTCATGTGCACGTTTAACTTCCCGCCCACTAGGAGGCGCACCGTTGCGGCAAACTTGGTTTGGGTTTTTAGCACCTGTGGAGGCTGCTTCTCAATGATGAAGGTGCTGTGGATAAAAAAAGAAGAGTTAGAGTTTCAGTCACAGTCAAAAACAGATCAAAACCCTGTTTATTAGGAATTATGTTATGTATTAATACGTTAGATTAACACATAACGTATTAGATGTGCCGCACAAGAGTACGCGTCTTAAGAAATACAGACAAAAATGTTTTGAAGAAAGCATTTGGTTGACCGTGACCATTTATTATATTTATTATTTTAACAACAATTACTTGCACACGCGTCCAACCAGCGTGTTCATCATGACCGCATCTGCCTAGGGGCTCTCTGCCTTTTCCAAAATATCTAAATCTCACCAAGAATTTGACAAACTCGGAATAAAAGATAAAACCTTATGTAAATATGTATCATCTACTGACAACTACATAAAACTTTGTACATGTGGCAGTAACTTCATTGCATTTTGCTAAGTTGGCATCCATACGGTGTGCAAGCTCTACTGAAATAATTGTCAACTCAACGTGTCCACAGGACAAATGTATGCACCACTTTTATGTACACACTTAAAATGGTGTGAAATGAAAAACATGCTTATATTGTGCGTTTGCATGTTATTTGATTTAGTTGTTTGTTAACCTATATTGTAGTTACTGTAATTACAAAGAAACATTCATTTTTAAATAAAAACGTGGGTCTCTATAAAGGACTGAATCTTAATGAAGAAGACAGCTGGAAACTGACATGAACACAGAATAATGTTTGTGAACAACACGTGTTTAAAACATACAAAAGACTGCATAGCATGTTTCATAGGGTAGAACATGCTTTCAACGTGTGCATTAGGGTGTAAGTACACATGTCTGGTGTGAAATACTGCAAACTGTTTGTTGATAATTAAAAGTCCACAGGGTTCCTTTAAGCTCTTCTAAAGCTGCAGGTTTGAGAAAAAATTTGAAAATGACCCTAATTATAACCATGTTCAGTAAACCAACAAGGTTAACAATTACTTTCTTCTGAAATTTTTTTGTCTGCTTGTCATTTCAGCTGTTTTCTTATTTGTACATTCACAAACAAGAAGTGAGATAAGAGCACAGACAGCCTAATGATTAATCCTGCAGGCCCACAGGGAGCTTGGAAACACAGACTGCAGTTATGAGTCTTCAAGTCTGCTGGTCTGTAGCTGAACCAAGTGGTGATGAGAGGACAACACTCTCCCATTCCCAATGTGAAACCTCCCGGGGCTTCTCGGGAATATAGAGAGGATGTTGTTGAGGAAACATAACCTCCGTTTGTACTGTGCGTGATAGCAGTGCATTACTGTCTGGTCACAGGCTTGTCTGTGGCCAATCAGAAATTGTTGTGACAATGACATGACTTCTCAGTGTGTTATGGTTCCCTGCAGGGACCATCTTTAAGGAGAGTGGTAGATGACGCCTTTGAAAAAAAAAAACTCTGAATACTTCTTCTTCAGAGATGCTGTGGAGGGCTGAAAGATCCTGGCAGATGTGCCTTTGGGGCTGGAAATAATGGACTGAAACATGTCGTATGAGCTTCTTGCACACTGCATGCTCTTTGTTTCCATCCTCTGCCTCGGGGCACATTTACACTCAGTTATGATCATCTCATCTCCTTCCTCTTTTCCTCCTTCTCCATGTATTTTTTTACTCTGTATTGATGGGGTTTGAGTGACAGCTAAATGATGTATGACATCTAATAGACATGAAGAACTTCTGCTTTGGCTCAGCACGAGGCTTAGACTTAAAACAAACGCAAATAGGACACCAACTTAACTTTATATTAGTAAAGTTCCTAAAATGATCAAATTCATCCCCAAACCACGGACTCCATCATGACTACAATCTTCATTCCTTATTAAAATAACTTAAATCCTAAATGTAATCCTGATAACCCTTACACATCCGCCAGACTATTGCTCATAGCTTCAGTTTTCTTTGTTGTGATTTTGCTCTGCAAACCCTGTTAGCATTAACGTTTGCTCAGCCACTCTGAACGGCAGACCAATCAACGACCAGTGTCGATGGTTAAGTGCGATGATGTTGAAGTCAAGCGTTTTTTATAAATGCAACTGCAGCAGGGGTAGTGACTCAGCCCATGTAGTGGTTAAAGCTGATTGGTTAAAGGCTGCTTCAATAGTTTCAATATTAACCGGAGGTCTACAGATGCAACGACTGGAAACGATACTCTACAAACTGTATTTAGACGCATACATTCACACAATGTATTTGTGTCTGGGAACATCAGGCTAGTAATCAACTTCTAATTATTGATACTTTTCCTGCAATAGTCATTCAATCTACAGTGCTTACATTCAGTAATTATTTTTTTTATTATTATTTTTTTATTATTAGCAGCAGAGTCAGCCGGAGTCCATAACGAAAATCACTCGCACCAAACGCAGCATAAAATCAGACCATGATTGCAATTATTTTTGACATACTTCCATTAATATAGAATTGGCTGCATAGTAAACAGATAGTTCTGACAAAGAAGCTGTTCAGTGAATGTTTACTATAGAATTAATCTGCAGTAGCTTGTTACCATGATAACAATTAGTGTCACCAAATCAAGAAGGAAATCATCAGGATTACGACTTCAAATTTGGAGTTTTGAGGTTTACTGCTAAATAAAATGTTCTGACTTCAGCAGATGATCCTCGTTACTCAACCAGTACGCACTAAAACTGGAGAACAGAAAGCTTCTACAGACTTTTATCATGTGGATTGAATCATTAGATGGATAAATTTGAATGCCTGAGTAATTTCATTTTAGAAAGAGATGATATCTTGCACTCTGTTGACCACAAACCCAAATACAGTTGCACAAGTATCACTTGCTTGCATAAAGGCCAACACTGAGTGCAAGAGAGGACGATTCCTCCCAGCCACCCACTTTCATACGTGCTGGAGCTGATATACTTGTATGGGCACTATACAGACCTACATACAGTAACCTAAAACACACACACACACACACACACACACACACACACACACACACACACACACACACACACACACACACACACACACACACACACACACACACACACACACACACACTCACCTGGTGACCAGCGCTGAGATGATATCTGTGATGGTGCTGTTGAGTTCGTTGAGGAGCTCTTCGATAGGTCCAGGGATGGGCAGCTGCTGTCTGAGGTGCTCTGCCCTCCGAATCTGCTGCCTGTTTTGCCAAATAGTTTCTGCAAGCTTCTCACACCTGACACCCCCCCCACACACACACACAAACACAAGGAAGAATTAGGCCATGAAAGGACATCGTAGAAGGTACAGCATTGTGATTTAACATTGCTTAGTGAAATTATACTGCAGAAAGTTGTACTCAAAGCTTAAAAATGAAGATCAAAATAGAACAGGGCAGTTGGAAACAATGCTCAAGTTTTGACTGGATACATGTACGATATATGGAAATATTGTTTTGCAACTAAAAAGCCAAAGAGAGTCTGAAATTACGGGATTAGAAGCCAAAAAGTCGTTTTTCTGTCTACGTCTCTCTTAGGAGCCAATAAACCTTGGAAATAAACCCAGTGGTTCACTGGGAGCTTGTAAATCTGTGACCCTTTGATTTGTGAGGGAGTCTAAAAGCTGTGATGTTGGTGGGAGGTGAAGAAGAACTCACCAGGACTGAAGGATGTCCAGGCCTCCCTCCGGCGGGCCCCCGTTGCCCGCCAGCTGTTGCCGTCTTTTCCACTGGATCAACTCGTCGTCCAGAATGATGGTCTGCTGCTTCCTCAACAGCTGCAGTGTTTTCTGGTGCTTCTCCGCCAGGTCCTGCACACAAACAGAACATCAGATCAGAGTTTTTCATTATCTCAGTGTTGTGCGGTTCACTGGCAATCACGGATTGGCTTTCATGCACACGCTCAGTGTGTTTTTCCAGAGTGAGTCTCACCAGTCTGTATTTCTGTAGTGTGTTGGCCTCTCTGGTCAGCCATCCCTCCACTGTGGCTCTTTTGCTGAGAAGGGTGGGCTCCCGTAGCTGACGGTCAGCAGGGGGCAGCGAGGCAAGGCTGGTCAGCTGAGCTGAGGAGGGGTGGGGACAAGTTAAAGACTGAGGGAGGAAAAGACAGGAGGTAAAGATCCCTAACCTGTGCACATATAGAATACATTATCCACCTGCCCTGATGCATAATCATTTACTCAGGAGGACTTTCTCTTGCTTAGCGCAGATGATAAAAGGATCAGGATGTTGTTTTTAGACGAGCCCATCATACAGTAAAAGCTGCTGAGTTGTGGGAGCTCCAGTTGTTTGTTTTTCATTGCTGATCAACAGGATTTAGAATAACATCTCAAACCGCTGTGAAAAGTATGTGGAATGATGTTCTTGTGTACAATCTGGACTGTGGTATTCAAAACTATAAACTGTGTACTAGACTCACCATTTTTAAACTTTTATAAGTTTGATTAAACATGAAGCGGCACTCTAACTTTACATTTAGGAAAAGCCCAGTTCAATCAAGTTATTTTCATATTTTCTAATAATCAGTTACTCAAAATACAAAATGCCCAGGTCACATGTTCATAGTGCTGGTTTTGCACTTACAGTGAAGCAATACAATGAAATAAAACCGTAAAGTAGAATATCTGCACTTTTGAAAAGTTTAAACCGGCCAGTGTTTGCCATGAATGATAAATGACTTTAAAGAAACAATTACAAAGCTAAACAAGTTGATCACTTTTTTCTGTCAATTGATGTTTCAGGTAATAAGCTACCGTCTCACATTCTCGTTAATCAAAACATGAAGCTTTGCATTTCGTCACAGCAGCAGTAATGAGATGCGAGTCCTCTGGTCTCACCCTGGATGCGGAGGCTCTCCTGGTACTGGATGATGAAGTACTCCTGGTTATGCTGTAGCTTGCGCAGATCATTCTCAGTGTCCTGGGTGAGCAGGCGGAGCTCCTCAAAAGCCTGGTTGATCTGCTGGTATTTCTGAGACATGCTGTCCATCATCCCTCCTACCGGAGAACTCGACTATCAATTACAAAGTGTGATTGAGGGACAGGGGCAGAGAGAGACGGAGGAAAATGCCGGGTTAAGGAACAGTAATTTGGTAAGGTTTGTTTTCCATTGACAGGTACACATTGCATTGGATTGTTTATGATGGTTGTTAAGTGGAGTGGCTGGCTGCTGGTGGATGGAGAGCTGAGATACTCGGGGTATCCTTGGGGGATGGAGTAGAGATATTAAAGGCGTTGACCGCTATGTGTGGCACTTGGGCTGTTTGATAGTAAAATCCCCACTGACCACAAGCAAAGAGGAAACAGTGAAGATCGAGAAGGTATAAATGTATTTACATACTCAGGCTAACAGCACTGTCACTTAAAGGTCTGAATGAGAGCATTATTGTACCTAAAGGTTCAGAATAAACAAACGTAAATTCAATCAGTCCAAATATGCCTTCAACTAATAGAAAAGGCATGTTGTGACTGAAAATCAATTCACCACAGGAGTTGCTGGGAGTCAAATGTTTTATGCACTGCTGGTTTTATGGTTTTGTAACTCATGTAATAAACTGTGAAATGTCTTCCATTGTTGACTTCCCTCTATGTTGTAGCATTAAAATGGAAAAAAACAAAATGTTTGCTTTAGAAAGGACATTTTATAACATGTGATTTAAGTGTCTGCAAGCTGCCACATTTATATAATTTGTATCACATTTCTGCAGACCTTCACTGGATGAATAGAGGAGACAGTGAGCATTTATCCAATTATCTCTGAATACGCCACCATTTTGTAGTTTGAGCTTCTGTTTGCGTTTGCGGGCTCAGTATGGGCTATGAAATGAATAATTCACGAAGAGGCCACAGGTGTGCATGCAGGTGACAGCCTGCATATATAACACTGGTTAACAAAGATTTTGTTCCATGCAAAAAAATACCTGTATTTTTTGTAATGTTGTTTTGCATACTGAATCCAAAAATCTATCACCCGTAGTTTTTTTTTTTTTTGCATGGACATATAAAGGTTGCACCAGGGAAAGAGGAGCCCCTCTATTGTTTTTAGACTAGTGCTGTAAACTGAAGACGGATGTTCCTGAGGCCAAATATAGGCAACAATTAGAGCACATATTTTTAGTGTAACAGCAGCATTATAATTGCAATGTAATTATATAATTATAATGTAATATACATTCTGTCATTTAAAAACCAAGCCTGGTAAAAAAAACATTCTACAAACGCATTGTAAATCAGTGTGAAAACTACAATAAGATTTGCCTAATTTAGTTTGTAGGACCAAAAAAAGTTAAAATTTGGTTTCCCCGTGTCATTTTCAGCGCACACATGCATCCCACTTACATTTGTAGCCTCTCTGACGAGCCTCTGCTCTGTGTAGAGGATGTGTTTGATACACCGGACCAGCTCGAGAGGACAGCGGTCATACGTGCTCTGAAAGACAAGGAGCACATGAGCTGTGTTAAAGCCTGTTAGCCCCTGACGAGCGGAGCAGCCGCTGCACACAGGACTCGCCAATTTAGTTGCATCAAAGAAGCTTGCTATGTTCTGGAGTCCACGCTGCAGACACACTAAAAGCCATTAGCTTAATGAGACCCAGCATGGCACAGTTCATATGGAGACATGACTCATTAGCATACACACAGTTAAGTGGTTTATGAGCTACACTGGTATTTTATTCCACTGATGAGTAGTGGAACAAATCACCGTTTCACTTTCAGTTTAAAAAGAGAAAGTGGGACGGTTATACCTCTGTTGTTTCCTGCTTTTAGTGAAACGATAAAGTTTCATTAAAAGTTACAATTATTTTCATCATGCTGAGTTGATGAGGACACATCACATATCATGAGAAAAGGAACACAGTATACAGTATTTGTTCATCTGTGTTATTCTGACTTCTGAAGGAGAGATAGGATCTCAAGAATCGCTGAGGAGTAATATAAAGGTATGCATTACATTTTATTCATCACTCTCAGCCACATACATTTTGTGTGCTACTCATCGGTGAGCCATAGACCGAAAAAACAACATAGTAGGAATTCAGGACTGCAGCCACATTCACCCTGTTTCTGCTCCCTGATCTGTTCCTCTGTTTGGCTTCTCCTTCCCTGAAACCCGGCACAGAGAAAGGGAGAAGCCAGACAGAGGAACAGATCTTGTAGCAGAGTTTGATCATAAATAGTAGCACTGGCTGGTTACCAGGGTCCTCCCTTGTGCTGTCCTCTTGTTTTCCTCACTGTGGAGACAACCTGTTCTGAAAACATTTTGTGGACTGTGGGCTCTTTTATAAGAACTAAAACATTTGAGCTCAACAGCTGTGCCTTCGAAACACTTTCTTATCAACTTGTCACTGTAAACAATTTAAAATTTGCTTCTTTTAAAAAAAAAAAAAAAAAAAAAAAAAGGTTCCTCCAGATTTGTCTTTGACTTCAACTTCAACTTCAAAGACATCTTAATGACAAAAAAAAAAATCAAGGTCTGAAATTTGCCAGTGCCAAGAAATTGGAGCCATAGTTGATACACATGTACACAGTGCCTTTCGTTTTTGTGTGTTCTCCAATTCCCTTTCACCTTTCACCAAAAAACAGGCCGAAGAGGACAGGCTGATGGTCAGTGGCAGGTGAGCCAGCACTGATAAGGTCCTGCATACTCTTGCAGGTATGCAGTGCTGTCATAAGAAAAGCTCACCTTGAGTTGGCTGGCATAGTGTCCCAGTTTTATTTTAAGTAGGAAGCCATCCTCTCCGACCTGGTGTTCAGCCTTGTTCTGCAACTCCTGGATCAGACTGTCCAGCAGGCGTTTGGCCTTGAACTCCTCCTGTGGGTTCTCCAGGTCTATGGCATCCCTAACAACACACAATCACACATGTAGGTAAGACAAAAATATAGACACATGCATAAATACATGCACATGGTTGAATAAACTCCAAAGTATTAAAAATGAACAAACTAAAAATGGACATGATGGTTTGGGTTAAAAAAGGAAACTGTCTAAATATGCTTTCATGGGCAAATATACAAGACAAACATACATGTGGCTATAATTGTGTACACACACACACACACACACACACACACACACACACACACACACACACACACACACACACACACACACACACACACACACACACACACACACACACACACACACATACATTCTGTTTGTGCTGCAAAGACACTCACCAGAGCTGACCTTCTATCCACTGCGACAGATAATGTCGCACCTCGATAGGGAAGTGCTGACCGTACAGCGACTGCATCTGGTGCAGAGCATCACCCTGAAGCTGCTGGGCCTGGATCCACACTGCCATCTTCAACACCCTGAAGCTGAGGAAGAGTACAGGGTTTTTTTTAACCAGAGAGCAGGAAGCACAGCTTAAAGGAAAGAGTAAATAAAAGGGTGTAAAGTGACGAGGAAGAGAGATCATTCAAGGTCAGCTAACATGAAGTAATTATGAAACTTTCACTTTCAGTTGTCAGTTTCCTGAAACCAAGCCCAAGAACAATGCCTATATACAGCATATCAGCACTTGACATGGCTGGACTTTCAGGCTTTGGATTTCTCCACATGTTGAAGTGGGGTGCAGTCACAACAACATTTCTGGTTCAGTGTGGCGAAACAGGCGGTCTAAACTTGAAGAACTGGGTGCTTGAGCCAGTCTCTGAGTCAGGGGTTGGTGGTAATGAACTAAACTGGACTCATCTAAGTACTTTTCTTACCTATTGCAGGGCAAGAAGCCCGGCCCCTCCAACTATACACCACTATAACTCATTGTAAGTTTAGTACATAAAATACTAATAATTTTACACCGTTTCATTTGCAAACTCTAAGCTGTGCATTTATAAAACATCCCAATAGCTTGTTGGATCGGTTGGTTTTATGGTCCGAGTCACACCTGCCAAGAACACTTGGCCAGAGAGCACTGAGTAACCCTGACATACCTCTGTGCCACTGGCCTATTTGGGGTATGAATGTAACCCACTCGCAACCAACAGGAAAGTACATCATTATTGTCACTTGTGTATAAAATCTTTCACTAATTTGTACAGCTTTTCATGAGCACAATCTTCTACAGCCTATGGTCTAAAATAGCACAATGCATTATGGGATCGGTTGGTGATTTAAACCTGCCGAGATGATTACATTCCCACTTATATCAATCCTCCAATATATAGATTCAGACAAAGAGTTTGGAGGGTGTTTTTTTTAAACAACAAAATACAAATTATGAGGAATGGTTTAAACAGTGTGGTTATCTGGCCTAATTTAGGCCGCAGTCATCAGCATTTTTTTTTTTATAACTAGCTTAACAGCCACACAGCAATTTAGTGCAAAATTGCAAAATAAATTGTTGTGTAAATGTTATGGAGTTTAAATTAAATGTAGGCCAGTTTTTATTTGGTATATTATGTTTCAGTTCAGTGCTTACTGAGATCGCCTCTTTAACCTCAGCTGATAATATGTTACAGATGCATAAGCAGGGAAGGCTGCGTCTGCAACCTTTTCATGGGTGTACTGGTGCGAGAGCAGCAGTGGGATGTCGGAGGACCTGTGAGGACATGAGCTGGGACATTTTAACAGACCTAACAAGGTTGGTGCTAAGCTATTTAATACATAGTTCTTAGTTCTGGATCAGTTCTCATTGTTTTAATGGACCAATGCAACTTGCATAGGGTAGCCTGCAGGTTAATTCGCACCAGCATGACTGATGCCCCTACTGATGTATAATTTTATGTCCGATATACAGATATGCCAGATAGAGCATCAGAGTTTTCTAGATGGTGAGTCAAGATACGGATGTTAACTGTAAAAATGTATCCAAAACCTGATTCAGGTTGTTATCAGTTAAAAAATAATTTGGTTGAAAACAAGTTTAGGTGTATAGTTACGCTGAGCTCTGTTACACTGTTACATCTGCTGTTTTAAATAAGTTAATAGTTTCACTTTAGAGTCAGCCATGTAGTTGAACATCTTTTAAAAAAAGACACGTTGGTCAAAAAGGTTACGAAATGTTACACCAAAAAAATGAATAAATACAAAATAAATAAATACGAAAATCCCCAATATCTCATTTCCTGAAGACATCTACGTTGTGAGTTGACTTAAGTCACAGCATACCAGTGTTTCTATTTTCCTTCTGTGACTGCAGTTCCAAGCCGCACTGGTTGAGCCACTAGCGTCTCTTCCCGCCGAGCGCGTCGAGGGCTCAGCAGGCTCCTCTGTGGAGCCAACACACTACGCGTTGTGCCTTGGTTGAGAGGGTTTTGCGTTGGGTCGCCGCTGCATGTTTCCAGTCAACTCACCCACTCACTCTTCTTCTCAAAAGTGGCACAGTCACTGTCAGTAAAAGACTGAGAGATATGAGTACGCGGGAAGCTTGCGGTCGGTGTGTGTGCATGTGTGTGTGTGTGTGTGTGTGTGTGTGTTTGCGTGCGTGCATGTGTGTATTTGTAGGTGCCTGTGGTGTCAGCGGTTCTGCCTGACAGCCGTGTCTGTTTGTGTGTCTGTGTATACGTAATTGATACAAAACAGAACAACATCTTTACAAATACAGAACAATAAGGCAGAAAGGGAAGTTCGTCCTCTGTGTCACTCAGACTCATTTCTCTTTCGCTTTATTTCTCTGCAGCTCATTTTCTGAATCATACCTGTAGTTTAGAATATTCACAATACCCACAATGCATTTCTCCTTGTTGCAGCTGCCTTACTTTTCCCATTTTTGATTCTATTTCCCCTTTAGGAATAGAAGCTAGTCAATAACTGAAGTTGACTGTGATTTGAGACTGTGCACATGGTCACAGATATTCCATAAAAAAAAATTAAAAAAACCAGGAGGCCACTTACCTGCACAAAAAGAAAACTGCTTCATATTGCAGAGGATCTCATGACTTCTACAAGTGACCTTCTGTCATCTGTCTAATGAGCCCTGAGCCAGCTGGATAATAAATCAATTGATATAAAAATATTTTCCTTCTCATGTGATCACCAGGAAAAGTGTGTGCATGTGCGTGAGTATCATGTCACAAATCCCTGCTCATAGCTGTGTCCATATGCGTAATAATTCTGGTCCTTATGGTATTTGTGTCTGTGGACACTAATCCTGTCAGCCTAAGCTAATGCTCCTGCACACATATCACTCTGAGAGTGTCCTGAACTTCAACCCTTGACCTTCCAGCTTGTTCTTATCCACTAGAGACTTCCGACAACAGCACACTTTTCAGAGAGCAGTCGCATTCATGCTGTTAAAGTTGTAAACAGAAGTAAACACAGAGCTTTGATCCATAAATAGTGACGTCTCAGCAAAGTTGGTCCTCAAATCACACCAGCAGCACTTTTATGTACGTTTTGTCCAGTATTTGAATAACAATCATTACTTCATAGCTTTCAATAAAACTGTGTCACTTTTTTTGATTAAAATTATATATATTGTCTTTATCACAGTTTATCTTTATGTCTGATCACACAACATTATAAAAATACTATTAAATGCTTTTCAAATGAGTAACCTCCACATATTATCTGTGAAGGATCTGCAGTGAGCATCAGAAACAAACTACCAGCTGATTGAAGGAGGAACCGAACAGGAAGAGCACAAAACGTTCATGCCACCTCTTTCTGTGACGCCCATTGTGGGTGTGGGACTTTGTTTTTGCATCATCCTGTATTGCACAGCCATACAAAGACCATGATGGGAGCTGAAGATTAATACAGTATTTGTTATGATATTGAAAGACAGTGGGACAAACTGGTGGTTACTGGTCTGCCTGTTTCTTCAACAGCTCTTTAAGGAGGCGGCTCAAGACATTGTTTACCCAACATTACCGTCTCCATTCTCACCAAAAAGAGGAAGTGAAATACTTCCTAGTGATTGTGTGTCAATCTGACCACAACATCCAAATACCCTGGTGTCAATCTGAGATATTCTGTGACAACTAACAGCTCCATCTATCTAATTTCCTCCTTGGGTAAGAAACACTCAACAACACTGTTAGTCATTCTATCACTAGCCTCACTGCAGGTAAAAAAAAAAAAAAAAAAAAAAAAGTAGAAAAACATCCACCTTACCTTCAGCTCTGTGTTACCATGTAACAGCAGGAAACTCTAAAGAGGAGCACCACAAACCTGAGACACACAAAGAGAGAAAGAGACCAGAAGGAGGAAGTGAGTCTCTTCCTCAGTGCTTCTGAGGAAGCTTTAACAAAAAGCATGAGGGATTGACAGAACGGTGAAGGGGGAAAGTCCACTGAACAGATTTATCTTCATTCCAGTTGTCTTGGCCATTTTAGCACAATAACACAATTCACGAAAATGGACAAATTCTTCCTAATGCTGAGAAGGAAACAAGCCAAGCTCTCTTAACAATTCTATGTAGGGATTTTAAAGCTCCAGCATTTAAAAACACATTAGCGGCAACAGACCCACAACGATGTGAGAGATGTGGCCAAAAATGTAGCTTTAATTGCAAATGAATGAACAGATTATCTCAAAATAATTACTCCTAAGAAATTGAAGGAAAACGTAGGTTTATTGCAACTTTCAACTTATAAATTTACAACGTTGTTGCTACTGCGCCATAAAGCTTTGGGGTGTGCACTACTACTGCAGATACAGGAGGCAAAAAAAAAAAAGTGCTGCCACATTATGGGATCTCCTCTTTCCTCACTTAACCAACATTTGTTCAAACCAAAAAAAAATGGTTTTCCAAAAACAGTCTCCAGAGTGAAACAGTTTTAAAGCATCAGCTGGTGTTGCAAAATTATAATGGAAAGGATGGTGTGTGGCAATAAAGTTTGGAGCTTTTCCTGTCACTTTAAAAGGAGAACTCCATTGATTTTTACTTGCTAAAGTCTGTTTACAGGTGTTGTGTGTCAGAAAAAAGTTAGAGAAAGCCTTTTGTTGCTCCGGAGGGAGATGCACAAAATTAGATAGATTAGCTTCTAACGCGACGCAGCGAATCTCGGAGGTCAATTCTCATTTTGGGCGATGTAGGGGCCAGGAGCTTGAAGTAAAGAAGACGATATCTGTGGTTTTGCAGCACTCAAGACTTCTTTTTTTTTAAACTTTCCATTGTGAGTCCAACAAGGTTACAAAAGTGTGCAGTTAAATTGATGTAGTACTCTTTTAAAAGTCAATATAGCTGATCGGTTTGCCTTTGTTTCCTAACAATGCCTCCACAAGATCTCAGCTCTGCACCCGCAGCTGATGCTTTAAAACTGTTTCACTCTGGAGACTGTTTTTGGAAAACCATTTTGTTTTGGTTTGAACAAATGTTGGTTAAGTGAGGAAAGAGGAGATCCCATAATGTGGCAGCACATTGACAGTGTTTTCACAACCAACAGGAGCAGATATACAAAAATAAAACCAAAGTTATAGTATCTAGTTGTGTGTTATCTTCTAAACAGATAGCAAGCAAACATCCAATCAGAAACAGAAATAAACAGTATAGAAATAAACTTTATCACAAGCAGATATTTCTTACGAACACAGTCATGCTTGTTTTTCAGAGGATGGTGAGTACGTGTCGAGGCAGCTGCATTAAACTAAACTGCAACCTTACAGAGGATCATGCCAGTTATCCTTAAAAGACGCAGAGATGAAGACTCCTCTCATTCCTGGCTGAACCATGAAGAGGCTGAACATCAGGATACCACATGCTGGCAGGAACAGTGAGTATCTTTATTTTACTGCCTGGATCTGTCTTTCATGGCTCAAATCCCTTTTTCGATTCTCTGCCCTTCAGCTACTACCTAAAAAAGTCCATTCCACTCGAGGCAGATGGGCCAAG
Source organism: Brachyistius frenatus (assembly GCF_029030835.1). Taxonomy (NCBI): domain Eukaryota; kingdom Metazoa; phylum Chordata; class Actinopteri; family Embiotocidae; genus Brachyistius; species Brachyistius frenatus. Next base: position 204,654 of record NW_027210679.1, on the reverse strand, counting down.
GCTCGCCTCTTTTTCAGCCAAAGCCTTAAAAGATTAAAAATGTTCTCTAAAAGTCCAGACATTTTTTTTCAGACCCTGTGTGCGTCTCATCGCACAGAGCAAAAGTAGCCAATGTGTCATGTGAGTTGACCTATCACCTCCTCAGCAGGTCTGCTTGCTCAGCTTACTCTTCTGGAGCCCACATAAACTTAATATAATTATGACTCGAATTTTTTTTTTTTTTTTTAAATCAGAAGTCCCTTAGCACTCTCATTTTGATTACCACACAATTAAATACCACTGTGCTGCTGAAGAGTGCAGTGTTATACTCACTAGGGTGGTTTATGAAGCAATTATGACAGATGTTCATCGTAGCTCAATATGGACCTCTTATTAATGCTCACAAATGTGTTGTTTCCCATAACAGAAACTACAAAGCACTGCAGGCTCAGCTTTCTGGAAACACAGTGGTACTAATTGGGAGGAAAAGCCAACACAGGAAGTTACTAGATGACTCACACATCTTCACATGGTCTCAGAAAATAAGGATGGGCAAAATAATGGAGCACGAATGAATACAAAATGTTCTGCAATAAACCCTGAATTTGTGAAATTGAAATGGTTCTGTTCTTTGTCTCAGAGAAATGCTCCAAATCTTTATGTTTGAGCCGGAGCACACTGTGAGTTGTTCTGCTATTGCGCACACACACAGACAAACCACTTGAGTTGTACCGTGGCTCAACCTTCAAAGATCATCTGTTGTGATTCTCTTTCATCTTTATTGCCATTCTTTTCCAAAAGAATGAGAACAACCTTGGCTCCGTCACCAGATAGATAGATAGATAGTTACTTTATTAATCCCCAAGGGGAAATTCTTTCGCGAGAGGTATTCTCACACTCACTTGCTCACTTTTTGTTGCCCGACTGGAATTTACTGCAAACTGCCAAAAGATTCTTCCTGCTCCTCTCTTTCTCTCAGACTCACGTAAACAGTTGAACACCGTCTAAACATCAGACAGTCACTTCACTCAACTGATGAATGTCTAGTTAGATAAATGAATCCGTTCTGACTTCCACTGTTCGGTTCCACTCACTCAGCGACCAAAAAACAAGCGATTAGACCTCAAGTTCAATCAGTCCTCCTCAGTCTCTTCACACAAAGACACAAGAAACAACTACACTGCTTTTCCTTTTCACTGACTGTAGACAATCAAGGCATATCGTGGAGTTCGGGGGGGGGGGGGAATCAACACAGCACAGTATCATAATATGTTACGTGGCAATATTGTATGAATACATGGACACCTGTATCTTATTACAGTATATAAATTGATAAATACGTTTTCCTGTGTGCTTGATAATCCCCAAAAATGATTGAAGTGGGATGAAAAGACTGAAAACTTTATTTCATTCGATAAATCAGACGTTAACTGCATTTTCTATTTCTATGTAGTATTGTTTGTTGTCTCTATGCTGTTCTTTTCTCGCGCCGCTCCCCCCTCACCCCAACCAGAGCCTGGTTCTGTCGGCGGCTTCTTCCTGTTTCAATAAAAATGCTCCTTCAAACTCTCGCTCACGTGGGAATTGCTGAATTGTTGGATTCCTCTCTATAATGTTGTACGGTTCTGTTTTAAGGACATTACTATCTGAACAAAGCTTATCTTTGAGGACATAATTTGCTGTTGAAAATGGGTAATAAGTCATAACATGTCACAATGTATGTCATTGCAATACTCCAAAGTCCTAATAATATTGTATCGGGACTTAAGTACCGTGAAGTTATTGTACCCTGGGACCTTCGGTGATTCCCACCGCTCTGATATTTATGAGCTGAGAAAACGGGAAAACAGCTTCCAGCTTTTAAAGCAGCTAAAAACAAAAACAAAAAAATGTAACCAGGTCTTCTTCATTTTCACTTCTTCTGAATAATGGGGGGGGGCTTTAAATACTCATTCCGCACTCAAAGATTAGTAGAAGTTAGTCTGCAAGTCTGACTCTTCTCTCACTCCCACAATCTGTCAAAACAACATATAAATATGCAGTATGTTTATGAAAATCACAGCATCTAAGTTATACTCAAGAAAACAAAAATCCTGGAGCAGTTCGATTACCAAACAGAGGAAAGCTTCCAAGCTTTTGTCAAATCTCTGCGTCAACAAGAAATGACTTTTTAGCTGAACCCTAAACCTGTGTGTGTATGCGTGCGTGAGTGTGCGTGTGTGTGTGTGTGTGTGTGTGTGTGTGTGTGTGTGTGTGTGTGTGTGTGTGTGTGTGTGTGTGTGTGTGTGTGTGTGTGTGTGTGTGTGTGTGTGTGTGTGTGTGTGTGTGTGTGTGTGTAAAGCTAGAACGATCTAACAGAACAGACATCTTCCTCTGCTGACTGACATGTTCCGATGAACTTCACTTGTGAGCCAGTGAGCATTTTATTACAACCTTAGCCAACACTACAATCCCTCCTGTCGTGGCCCTGAATTGTCATCTGCATCTCTGCTGTCCTTATCTTCCCGCAATCACAGCACGTTGTTTGCAGTGTGTCAAATGTGTTTTGAAGCCCAGCTGAGAGTTTAACTGGGTTTTGATACTGAAATTAAACACAAACTTGTGTCACCCACTCTTTCCTCTGAGGAAAAACTGCCATTCATCAACGTAAGCACTTCCTGTTAGGAAACCAAAGTGCCACCCACCATTCAAAGCAGTCGTACTCTGAACACAAAACAGAAAGGGCACACACAGGCAACATGTCATATGATGCTGCTGGTAGTTTCAATGTGTCTTTAAAGAAGCAGTCTGTTCTTGTTGCACAATGAATAAAAGAGACCACGATTTGACAAAGTGCACCAAAGCACTCTCTCTTTCTCTCTCACACACACACACACACACACACACACACACACACACACACACACACACACACACACACACACACACACACACACACACACACACACACACACACACACACACACACACACACACACAGTATTTGGTATGTTAAGGTATGTGAAGACACGATTGATAGATGAGCACTTTTGCATTTAAAAACTGAAAAAAATGAGTTTCAAACTTTGCTGTTGTACATATATATTTACAAACATTAGACAACATTAGGAAACGAATGAAAGACAGCTCTGTGATATTGTACACCATAATATTCTCCTGGACAGACTGGAACACAGGCTTGTCTTTCTGGCTCAGTACTTAAGTGGTTCAGGTCTTACTTAATAGGTCGACGGTTCTTTGTGGCCACTCTAATAAAAACAGACCTGAAGTCCCTCAAGTCGCAGGTCAAAAGCCTATGTGTCATCCTTGACCATGAGAAATGTTTTTTTTTTCATTATTTAAAGATGCTGGAAAGCAAATTCCAAGATTTGTTTCTCAATACATTATATACATGTAAAATGAGTTGCTGAAAGCATGTGCAAAGTTTGAAAACTTTGTCGCACTGAAATGTGGAGTTAGACCGTTGAACAGTTTCTCATCCGTCTTCAGCTCAGGTTTTTTTAGGCAGGTCTAAAACCTAGCTTCAGTCCGTCACCGAGCTAGCGCACAGACGGTTTATATAACCCTCTGCATGGTTCCTCCTCTCACACGGTGCTATAAAAGCCTGGAGCTCATTTGCGTAAGAGGTCATCCCACTCGACTTCAGGTTCTACTCCTGCCGTAGTAAGATTGTTATCGTACATCAGCTGGCTGCTACAGGATGTCTCCCTCCACCCGCCAGTGCATCTTTCCTGGAAGCAAGCGCCTCCAAAGCAGCGCTGCATCGCTATTTAAATTTCCTACAGATGAAGAAAGGAAAAAGAGGTGGATTGATTTCGTGAAGAGCCTCGCTAAAGGGGACTTTAGGATTAACACCAACAGCCGCCTCTGCAGGGACCATTTCACAGCGGATTGTTTCACCAACTTCCACCGGAGACGGACAGCTTCTTCTGCTTTTTTATGCGTCTCAATATAGCTCCGATAAGTAACTATAATATATGTAACTCTGTATTTTACATGTCGGGGTGACGGTAAACATGGACCAGAGGATATCTTGTCCTCCCGATTAATTAGGGTTGTTGTTTTTGTACTCCGGTGTGTAATGTTACAATCAGCAACCCTCTCGGTTACATGTACCGGTACCGGTCCAGATAAACCGGCCCGACTCCATGTGCAGGAGGCTGCAGAGAGCAGGTGGAGGAGGAGGTGGAGGAGGAGGTGGAGGGACATCAGTAAAAGAGAAAGACTTTCGGCTCGACCTGAGCAGATTCTAAGCTTGAATTGACGTGATATAATGAATTGACATGTGATGCAATGCAGCGTTGTGCATGTTGCAGTCGTTACAGAACTAAAGCGACTCCTCCACTCTTATTAACTCCACTACTGTAATGCAGCTGCATTAGAAGTAGTTGGAGAGCTCACTGTCTGCTGTCTCTGGTGTCCAGTTTTACTCCTGAGTTACAGCTCAGGGGGACAAGCTGGATTTTATTGCATCTGTATGTTTCACTCATTGGACAAATACATTCTAATTCTATTCTGTTTTCACAAAGCAGGCATGCTGTGTCCACCAGAGAGACAGAGTGCCATTGTGACATCATGCATAAAGTCACCGAGAGGTTGGATGTCAGACGGACCGCTTAGCGGGGAAAAGAACTGCAGCCACACAACTGTCCTATAGAACACTGGACACCTTCCAGCGAGTGGGCGGAGCTTCAGCTCCTTCAGGCGACACCCCCCCCCCACACACACACACACACTTCACTCCACTTTTAAAATCATTACATTGAGTACTTGTTTCTCTCAGAATCAGTTTTAAGATAATGATATTGTTTTTTAAAACACTGAATGTCTTGGCCCCATTTTATGTGTGACATACAAGATCTCATCAAAGCTCCGACGTACACCTGACCGTGGACGGCACTCTAGATCTGTCGACACTTTTTCACAGACACATCTTTTTACTTATTGCCTTCTCTCAAAGTGCTTTTACTCAATCATTGTTTATCTTGTCTTCTCCTGACTTTTTAATTTAATTTTGTTTTTGTCCTTGTTTTACGTTGTGTGCTTTGATTATTTGCTTTTATGTTCAGTTTTATGTAGTGATATTGTTAGTTCCCCTGTCACAGTTATTAGGTGCATCAGTTCACAGTACAGACTGTTAACTAGATGAATGCAGTCACAGGCTTGTGGGTAGCTCTACCAAGACTGCTCAAAGCCAAATTTGAACCTGCAACGTCCCAACAACCTGTCTGAGGCAATAATCTAAAACAATATTCACATGATTCTTTTCACAAAGTTCATGTTTACTTTTTTTCTGGATTTTATTGAAAAAATATTTACTTATTCCATACAGTAGCTTGTTATTGTAATGCTGCTTGAAAGCTGGTGCTCAGATCTTAAGTGTAGAAATGATCCACTCATATATGGATGAACTATCATGATGAACTAGTGCTTTCAACCTCATCCCATAAAACAAACATGGATCTCAACTCTGTGCAAGCTGATTTTCAGACCATGAAGTGAAACTAATAACTGCTTGGAAGGCACATTATTAAAACATTTTCTTGAAGCATTCAGAGCTCATTACGACTGTTAAGCCGATTATAAATTATTTAGTAGTTGAAGCCCAGTTTATTATTGAACACTACAACTGATTAAACTAAGGACGACAAGTTTATTCTAGTCTCAGTCAGTTGCTGTTGACAGTCAAGAGATGAAGTTATACAGTGTGACATGTTTTACATTTCTGATCATTTATGCTCTGATTTAGCTCCCTGTCATTCACTCTAAAACTTCTGGGTAGATGCATGTTGTAAACTTCAACACTACCGTCGATTTAGCGACATAATTACATTGTAAAATGGCCAGTAAGATGCTGTTTTGAACTAACACGCAAAAACATGGTATTAAAACAAAGGTTGAAACAAAAGATAATACTTTGAGATGACTCACTGACCGAAAATATTTTTTTCTGGAAAATAAAGTAGATTATACAGCCACAAATGAATTAGAATGAAAATAATTCAGGTGACTTTTTATTTACAGCTGTTTATCAGGGTCTGCAGCTTTGTTTTATCTTTGATTTGTTGTTATAGAGTGAATAATTTAGAAACAAAGACTGAATAAAATATACACATACTTCATCTTGATTCTGCCCTCAGAGGAAAGCCAAGCAGTAGAATGGAAAACACATGTTGCTAATTATCTGCTATCTATTATCTGTCTAGGTAAATAAAAGAGGCACAAAATAATCAACTGGCTCCACTGTCTGCCCTCTCAATATACTTCCATGCTGCTCCTCCCTGCGTCTCTACCACAGTCCAGCTGCTCCATGACAGAGGCTGTGCATTATTACACCCACCCTGAGCCAGCATTTATAGATAACATCTCACAGTAAAACTACAGAGGATAAAATTAAGCCCATAACTTACTTGTGTCATGTCCAACACACAAGGTTACATCTATTTCCATAGCGACTGTGGCCCATGCAGGGATGTTTTGTGAAAAAAAAAAAAAGAAACAAAACGCCTTTGAAAGCCAGTCAAACTCGTCATCTGCATGTACAAAATATGTCACTTGTAACAAAAGTATCAAGAATGTGATGAGGACAATGTTTGTGAATGGTTTCAACAGTAAGACTATTTGTCTAGAGATGAGTGACACTGGTGGGGTCAAAGGTCAGGGCAGGAGCACATGTTTTGAAAAAGACAAACCTTGAAATACGTGTAGAGCAACAGTCAGGATAAAACACACTATCCCAGACAGGCCAAACATCCTCATTACATCATCATCGTCACAGACCCGGCCAACTGCTCTCCTCCATGCAAACACTGTACGACGACCAAAGTACATCTTGTCAACATTTTCAGCAGACAGGCAGCACAAACACAATCGCTGTTGTGAATCATTGCCAGACTGAAATATGTGACCATTTGACTTGAATCTGCACTTAAGCCTGATCTGCAAATATGTAAAACATACTGACGAGAAGAGGAAAAATATCTCCAATTGGCGGTCAAACAAATGTAACTGCTAAAGCTTGTTGAATACACAAAGTCAAATGTTTGCAGAAGAAGGACATGGGAGACTTGTTATCACAGAGGAGCGCATGACAGACAAATGTGCAAGGAGCTCAGAGGGAGGGACAGATGACTACAAGAGGATCTTTGTGCTGTCCAACCTGCCCTGAGGTCCTGTTGCTATGCTCCAACCCACATCCCATCACGCTGTCAACATGAGGAAGATCACTCATTAGCTCAATGATGTGCTTGTGTGTGTGTCTGTGTCCGTGTGTGCACGTGTACTCTTTTTGTCAGGTGGTGACACATTGCTCATCTATTGTCTCACATTTGAATGTGGAAAAACTTTAATTAAATGTGTCTCACAAGAGCAAATCAACACTAAAAAAAAAAAAAAAAAAGGAACGCATTTGATGGGCAAATCACATTATGAGGTGAACACCTCTGTCCTGGAGGCTTTTTCTTTCAGACACCACGTCAGCTTCTGTTGTTATTTCTCCATGCAGCGGGCTAAAGAGGGATCGGATCTGACTATGGCTGTCACCATCACACACTCACATTAGCAAGATGAGCTAATTTTGAGCTGTCGTTGACATTAAGGCCAAAGTGAACCCACACGGTGCTGACAATCACTTACAATCAGTCAACATGTCCACCAGACAGAAGCAGTGGAGGTAAATTGTGTGTTTTGTGTGTCTGTCTGCGTGTACAAGGCCATATTAGTTACAGTTTGGAAGCAAATGAAAGTATCATACCCTTGGTTTTCTCCCCTCTTAAAATAAACAACAGGGAAAAGCATGTTGAGAGACTGATTCTTGTAAAAAAACAAAAAAAACAAAAAAACACCCTAACAGTTAAATGCTGAACAGATATTGCACAATACAGTACTTTCCTGAATCATTTCAGAAGTGCTGAATGGTTTCTGAATTTGAACACTAAGTATTATAAAAATGATTGTTTAATTAAATCATATTTTGGAGAACGCACACAAAAAAGGAGTTGCGAGTTTTGCAAATGTGTAAGAAATGTAACATCAATTTAACAGGTTCAGGATAATTCTGAGAGTGAAGACAAATGAAAGGTGTCTAAATGGAACAACATTTCTAACAGTCCAAATAATAATTAAAGGAAATAAAGACAAATTAAAATGAATGTGTTTCGTAAATCCCCGACATCATCAACAATTGTTATGGACTCAATTCTTTCAAAATGTCACAATTTCTATTAAAGAAATTAACAATGAACTAAAAAAAAAAATAATCACAGGTCGACTCATGGATCTGAACGAACGTCAGCCGGTCTGACAAACGTTTGGCACAAGGGCCAACACAATCAAACACAAGCACTGAAGCGCGGACATTTTCCCTTTCGTATTGTGCCGTTAGACAAAAAAACACCCACAGACACAATTCAGACAATCAAACCGACTGTAATTGTGTAAAGAGTAGCCTCCACATGCTCCCAGGTAGCTAGTTACCCACAGTGCAACAGTGGAAGCCTGAGGATATTGTGTCTGCTGGCTGTGATGATGACCCACTACAAATAAAAGGAGAAGATAAGCTCTGACAGGCATTATAGAGCCACTTTTCACACAGGTGATCAATGCCCTGTGGTGGCTATTGTGTAGATATCGTCAACACTGTGCAAACAGGGTGAGTCTCTGTCTGAGTTGTCAAAGTCTCACACCGTGGGTCCCCTTTATACAACAACCTCCTGCCACCACCATCTTTAAAGGGACGTAAACAGGAAGTGCAATTTTGCAGAGGGTTCAGTGAATTCAGGTGCTGCAAGCTCCACTTAAAACTTTTTTTTTTTTTTTTAAGCAACCTGGCAAACATTACAAATATGCTGAATTAGCTATCAAAAAGTTCCTGTTTGCAGTTGGTCTGAAGACAACTAGCAATTAGGGTTTGTTGCTTTTGTAAAGCGTAATCCTGATAAGGATGGTCAGGTATTTCATATTTCATATTTCATACAATATTTTCATATTGAAATCTCCTGGAAGTCATACTGAGTCCTCAAGTGTGTGTATTTGTGTATCATGTCTGTGTGCCTCACAGTATGAAAACCTCTTCTCTGAAGTGACAAATAGAATAGGGAAGGAGATGGGGAAGTCACTGCAGTCATGATTATCACAGACAGAATCATAGCTGCAGTCATGTCAGAAAGACATTTTTAGACATACAGCATATGTGCAGATTCTCACTTACTGTAAAAGTACAGCCAAATCATCTCCGTAATAAGAATAGAAGGTTTTCATAATGGCCTATAGATGTTTGGTAGAGACATCTAGATTTGATTTTTTTTTTCTTCTGGAAAGTGGCTTAATAATTTATTTTGCTTGAGAAAAGAGGAAAACCAGAACAAAAATAGAAAATAAACCAGAAAAATGTTCACAAGGCAAAAGCATAAATGGAATAACCATCTGCACTCAAAGAAATAAACGTCCCAGAAGGAAACAAAGATTAAAGTGTAGAAGTAAAGTAAGATGAGGCACTTCATAAATGATGATTAAAAATGAAAATTAATTAAATGATGGTAATGTTTTGTCTATATCTGGGCATCACAGTTTGTACAAAAGGTTATTTATGTCTGAACAATTAAGCGCCAGACAAGCTGGGAGATTACATCATGTCCACACATGGGACTGGAAAAAGAAAAACACTGAACTGAAGTGAAATGAAGACACTCAAGTTAAACTGGAAAAATATTTGCAGCTGTCTCAGTTCTAGTCTCCACTGCAGTGCCGGTGCTTTTCTCAGACTTGTAGCTCTTCTGCTGATGAGACATCAGACCTTAGCAATATGTTATTTTTTTTGTGTGACTGGCCGGAGCTGTGACTGAGCAGAGCAGCCTGCAGGTTGAATGATGGAGCAGTTGCCAGTATGAAGTGGAATGAATCACGGAGTCATAATATACTGCAGGTGACAGCACCCTGCTGGACTGCACTACGACCCTGTGTGTCATCGGCCTGCATTACATTAACAAGCAAACATGGCTGCCTGGGAAGTGACTTTCCGACATGTGGCAAGTCATTTCAGCATTTGTGTGTCCCTTTCTGCAGCTTTATGCAGAAGTGCATTTGCTGAGTTTTGTTTTTGTAACAGAGAAGGCTTACTTCACTGGTGATGACATGTGGCAATGGTGGCCTTTTGCAACTTTATGAGAGCACCAGACTATTTAAAGGAGACGGCCTGGTAGAAAAAAGCTGCAATATCTTTTTAATCTTTCGTTTAAGCCCGCCAAGAGCCTTTTTTCAAGTTCATTCTAACTCAAAATGGCCTGAGCACACTTATGTAAGTACGTGTGTAATTCTTTTTCAAGAGCAAACCGTGTATGATACATAGCGACACTGAAAAGCTGACCGTTGTCTTTATAATTATTGTTGTATAAAAAATGTCGGACGGCTCATTTTAGAATGAAACTGAAAAACGAAATCCCTACATAGCTAAATACACACAGCATGTTGTGTCATTCAGCACTTCACGGGGAGGGAGTGAATGCCTGCTGCAGATTTCTACAGCTCTACCCGCTGAGTCCCTGGCAGTGTGACCTCATTATGCTCAGCTGGCCTGCTAGCCTCTGAATCCCCCGCCCTAAACCCCTTCCAACCAGAGCCTGACCAGCCAGTGCTGTGCTCTGTTCCCCCGGCTCACACTCTCCAGCCATCTGGACAGACGCCTAAAACAAGTCGGGGTATTTGAGGTGAGGGGGGCTGCAACCTATATGTGAAAAAGAAGCAGTGCCATTTTTGAAAGACTTTCAAGTGAGAGACTGAATCTGCTTTTATTCATCTTCAAGTGCAGCACAACCGTCATATTTTGAAGTGGGTGCTTGAAGAATACTTTTATTAAACCGTCACAAAGCACAAAAATATTAGAATTCCACAATGAAAGCTGGTCAAGTGCAATGCACTTTTTAAAATTATTTAATATCTCTGTTAAGCATGAGGTTTATTCGAGCACATGGTTTTGCAGATCTGCATTTGTACTGGCATAAACACACACCATGCAAATGTGAAACAGCATCCAGTCGCTGTGTTTGTTTTGGAGCATTTGTTTACCATACAGCAACAGATACCGATACCATAAAAACAGATGACACGAGCTGGCAGATGGGCTCTGTTGTGTTGTCACCTTTTTCTCCATTGCTGTCACGCTACAACTAACACAAACAACAAAAAAAGGCCGACAAGGAAAAAAAACGGCAATGTTTTGTATCAGGAACGAGCCACCTGCATTTCTAAATATTATTTTAACGTTTTCCGATAGTAATTATCGAACAAATAAGGATGGATCCATTCAAAATATTTTCGATTTCCTAACTTCCCAACACCATCTGCATTTCTGTTCAGTTTATATATGAAGAGCCTTGAAGCTAACTTTAGATAAACACTTGGCTACACATATTATTGCCATATTATAATACTGTCAGTGCAACTTGAGTCCACTGCTACACACCTCCTTTTATCGATGGTACTGTACTGCTCACTGTTTTACTTCATACCAGCCGACAGATCTCACCTGAAAGAAAAGCCACTCCAGCATCAACCAGTGTTTCCTTGACGCCAGATATTAATGCTGTACATACCCTAAATTAACACAATTTATTCCACGTGATTTGGGTGACTTGTTGTCGACCAAGCACTTCATAGAAAGCAACTCAAAGATCAGAGTAATATATTCTAAAGACAAAAAGAGTATCGTCTTTCCATGGTTAAAAGCAGTTACTTCTGTATTTGTCTTATCTGTCTCTGTCCTGCCCACAACAACGACAACACACTGAGCTTCATGTTTCTTTTCTACACATTGCATTTGGCCTGTGTCACATTTGTGCATTTGTGCAGAGTGATGTCTGTGTGTGAATTTGTTCGCATCACGTCTCTCTACACATAAATGTGTGAATCCATGCGTGCTGGTCTCGACTACAGAGAACCAGTGGCCGACATTATATAATCTCGGGCTCAGAGGGAGTGTTAAATGTGGACGCAGCCTCTAGCTGAAGTAAGGTGCAGCCGGAATGCCAGCTTGCTGGAGTGGAGCCACTTTTGGAGCAGAAGCCTGCAGCCAGAAAAAAAAAAACACCGAGCAGCGACAGACAGCAGAGGCAAACCAGTTGTCACCGTCCAGCAGTCTGCCGCGCAGGGAAGTGGTAGACGACTTAAAATGGATATCAGCGATAGGGCCGACCTGTTACATCCATTCACAGCCAATAACCGAGCAGCAGCCACCACCCACTGTCTCAAATAAATCCATCCAATACATTGAAGACAAGGGGTGGGGTTGGGAGGGTGCTGTTATCAATAGAAACATCGGATGAGACATGATCCTCAAGAATTCAGAGATTTTATACGAAAACTTTATTTTAACCATATTATCTAAACCACTTATCAGAGATAAAAAAATTTTTTAAAAAGTCATAATTTATGAAGTAATAGCGATAACAATTATTATTCTCTATGTTACTAATAAAACTGTCCATAAACATCTATTCAATTTCAGGGATACTTTCCCGACCAAAGTTGCATCCTCCAATGTAAGGGGTGTTTACAACAGACACCTCAGGTATTTCATGGGTCTGTTTTCATCACCACTACACAGAGGCATTTTCTTCTAATATTTATCTTCATTAATCATTAATCTGCAAAGTTTTAGTTCATTAAACACCAACAAAATTGTGAAAAATGTCCATTTCGGTATCCAACTGTCTGGTTTTGTCCGCTTTAGAAAAGCAGCAAATCCACAGATATGTGAACCTGAAATCAAGGCTGGGACGATTAGTGGTGATACGTTCTCTAGTTGATAATGTTTGCAGCTCTAATTTAAATCTTTTCAAATCTTTTGCAGGGTAGGTTTCTTCACAAAAATAGAAAACAAAAGCTTGGTCTCATGCTGTGAATGCTCCCATCTTGGCTGCACATTTCACAAACTGTTACGATCCTCGTAAGAAGGACAATACTCAACACAGCCGACTAATTATATTTTGCTTGTTGTGGTTTGGCAATGTTTAAGAGGTATTTGGTGATGCGGGTTGCAAAATAGATGATCTGCTTCTTGAGGGAAACACTGTCGAGAAACATGTGATATCTCAATCGAAGACACTGCTCACTTGGCTGCCATCTGTCTTCGCTTTCAATTATGAAACTGGACAAACGACAAATGAGCTGCTCTGCCAAAGTTTTCAAAAAGCGACAAATCACTTCATTGTGTCCAAACATCGTCGACGCATGACTGATTAATCTGGCATCCGGCCATTGGGCTCAGTCAGTTCCAAGGATAAACTTTTAATATGTTTAATTGAGATTACTCCATTTGCGACCTCACAGCTATCAATTACAAAGCGGGCTAATCACAAACATATTTTATTATCCGTCGTTACGTAATAAACAACCGACAGCGAAGCTCTTCCATCTACATAACAAACTTTGACGACAACATGCAGACAGCAGAAGGGTTTATGCTCGATGTTAAAGACAGCAAAAAGCCATTCTGAAAATAATCAACTAGCAAGAAGCTTAACCTACATACTGCATGAACTGGAAACAAAGAACATGCAACCGATCCAGAAGAACAGGTTCAGTGGTCCATGTAGCTGAGGGCATTTGGGCTAATTGCCACAACGTCCAGTCCCCTTGGAAACTCAAACACATGCAGTAGGAACTCTAATCTGCTAAACACAGGTCTTTGGCAACAAAATGGTGTTAAACCCAGACTGCTGTGTCATTTCCACATGCATACAGTATGACTGGACGGTTCGGCCTGCTTTTGATCTCACAGGCATTTTGAAACAAATGTTAAAATTATTTTTATATATTTTCTGGTGTAATGTCCAACAATGCCCCTTTTATTCAATATCATTAGCTCATCAAGTCAGTGTTGATTTTCACTCTCAGCATCATGAATATAAAAATACAATCATCTGTGGGGAATGTTTGGTACTTTTTTGGTTTTGAATCTACACTATCTTCACAACTGCATACTGTATATCTAATTAGATTGACATTATTTTCCTCAGCCAGTGGAGCAGAGAGAAGCATGAGAACTGGAACTATAATTCAGAGTGAGGATCTGCCACTGGGGCCTCCTGCCACCAGTCGTTTTACCAGGCCCATGCTGTCAGGGGCCCCCGGAGAGAAGACCAAGCCAAATTAGTACCTGGCACACAAACACAGAGAAACTCTTCACTTCAGTTCAGTTCAGTTCCGCTCAAAGAAAGAAAAAAAAAAGACGACTTTTTGCTCCTTTCTTGTAAAATTCCCAATCTTGTCTACAATGCAGATCATTCCTCAAGGATCCTGTACATTTTTCCAAACAAAACTTTTGCAACCACATATTGCAAAGATATCCACAGAGGCCGATTCTTTTCTTTAGTCTTAGCTCATCTTTTAGTGATCTTATCTTAAACAAAGATTCAGAAAACAGAAAAGCTAGGAAATAAAGACAAGAGGATGGTTTGAAAACATTACTGTCGTGAAAAATATTTCACATGATTGTTTAAAATGGAGTGCTTTTAAAATCAGAACTGACTCCATCTAAAATTAATTTAACAGTGTTATTAAAAAAAACAACCAAAATAACCACACATCATAACAGGTTACTTTTATACACACTGACTAGAAAACACCAAAACAAAATATCCGTTTCTCTCACATCATCAACTAAAAATAATATTTGTGATGAGCCACTTGTCCTGACCGACTCACATGACAAACACACACTCACAGTCTGCCGTTCATCAGTTTAGAATATTTACAGTCCGACTGCACATGAGGAACACAATCTAAATTCTCTTGCAGGTAAAAAACAACAACAACAGCATTACAGACAACATAAAGCACTGCCGAGTTCCACACTACTATTTATGTGATATTGATAACATGATAAATGAAAGTCAGAACACTGCAGCAAAACGTCCTTAAAGAACCAGACTCCTGATCTTTCATATGGGTTGCACGAAAGTGATATGCGGGCCCTCGCACACTGCACGTCGGGGATTCAGCGGGCCGGGGCCGCCGGCTACCCGACGTGCAGCACGCGAGGGTCCGCATATTGCCCCTTGCAGTTCTAATTTTTTTTCTTGTTCCTTAATCTTTTCTTTTTTTTAAATGCATTTTTTTTTTGGCGGCTTTAACATCTTAAAAAACTTGTGAAAGTTGGTGCCTGACGCAAGTTTCATGAGGTTTGAAGCACCGTTTGACCTTAAACATCAACTTCCTGTGTCACGGCAAAACATCAAACTTAGCTGCATCGCCCTGGCTAGACTATATACTATATACTCTATACAAAGATGAATTTTGGGTCACTTTTCGGATGACTTTTTTGAATATTTCGGATGACATAGTATGACTTTTTTTTTTTTAAATCATATTTTGGATATTTTGGATGACCTTTTTGTTTTTAATCACTTTTTGGAATATAATGTTTTTCTGAACTGACATGCATGCCTCAAGTTACTTCTCACTCTGATGCAACTGCTCTAACCAGTGCACAATGAAAAAAAAAAAAGTGTCTTTTGGACTTTTTTTTTGGTTGAGTGTATTGTTGTTGACCTGAACTAAATTGGTATTAGTATGACTGCACGTACAAAAAAAGAGTGGCTTACCCTTCAAGGGGCTTGTTTTAGGAGGTCTCGCCCACCGTGAACCACGAGGCTTTGACCCTTACAGGGATTTGCTCTCTGTGAACTGTGTGGCTTATTATGGGGACTCGCCCTCCATAAACCATAAACCATGTGTGATACCCGAGTGGGGCTCGAACCGGAGTCTTCATGAGGTCGTTTCCAGCTCGGCGTAGACCGCTGGACTATCGTCGGTGCCGGAAAAAGAGTTAACTCAACAGGTAAAAGATTCTACTTCACCAAGGTTGTTATTCATGGTTCAGATTCCACCTTGGCCTGTTGATGGTGATTCAGCTTTTAGTGAAGTTGAAACGTTTGGAGAAATTGAAAAAAGTTTTGCATGCACTACACATTACAGGGAGGTATTTAATATCACTGCAGACCCCCTCGAAAACACGTATATCTACTATCCAAAGAATGTCTGTGGCAATTTTGGTTGCATTTGAATGAATATTTATGGACGGTGGAGTCATAGGTTGCAGTGAGCCAAAAGTCTGTCCCAATTCTGACTAAGTTCTGGGAAGACTGGTGGCACAGTGGGTAGCGCTGCTGCCTAGCCACTAGATGGTTAGAGGTTCAATTCCTCCCTTTGACATGACTTAAAAAAATCAAAAGTCATTTTTGACTATGATCTGAAGGAGGAGTTTGTTAAAGTACAACATGTGCAAATCTCCAAAAATGGCAACTAAATTCAAAATGGCAGACTTCCTGTTGAGTTGACGTAATGGTGATTTTGAACTTTTTTGTACGTCTAGGTGTGATACACATGTCCAGGGGCATCTGTTTAGGGGGCGCTAGCGAGCCATTTAGCCACGCCCACTCACGCCTTCACCAAAATACGAAATTTTTCGCCGGGAGAGACGGGACCACCAGCTTTCAGGAGTTTTTGAATATGATAAAGCCTCCAAAATTGCAATTGTTTTACGGAGAGTCATAATAATCGCTTGGATAACAATAGGGCTTTCGCTCCATCGGTGCTCGGGCCCTAATTATATTTTGAAAACATCCTCCACACTTTGATCCTCCACATCAGACCTCCCTGCATACCCCGTCCTTTAGCTCCAGCCTTATTGTCTTCCCAAACAGCATGTTAAACGACAACTGACATGTGAACAAACATCATACAGGCCCTCCATGGGGGGGCTGCAGACTCCTCGGACAGGATCTGAAGGAGGGGATGCTGGGCTGTGATGAGACCCCCAAATGAGGGTGTTGTTTACACATTCCTGTGGAAGGGCAGATGAAGGGGCCCTATCATAACCCCCCCCCGGGACCTACAGAACGCTGAGCCTGGATTTTCAGAAGCTACCGTCTGATCGTATGAGGCGGGAGGAAATGAAACTTTAAGGTAGATCTCAGAACATTGGGACTGACATTCCATCATTACTGGACAGACTTGGAAGTGAGCCATGTGGCTTGATGGGCTGGATCGGGGGTGGGGAGGGGGGATACAGCACCCTGTATATGTGCATGAACATTTTGTAATTTTAAACTTGCAGATATGTAATTAAATGGGTAATTATTCTTAAGACAAGAGTCAGAGACCTCCTTTTTAAGACAATATGCTCCTGTAGGATTAAAGCAACCTCTTTGTGCCAACTCCATGCTACCACAGCTGTTCAGAACATCACAAAGGTGGGGACAATAAAACTCGGAGTAACAGTGACTCGACTCATTTATGTATCAATGTTTTTATTCTCTCATTGTACACTGCCCCAGCTTTGCACTTATTAACTTGCCGCGGAAACCTCAACACACGTCCATCTGCTCCTAGTAACAGTTCTGTCTTTAAACACGGTGAACGATAGGTAATTATATGGTTTTATATTAGAAATCAAAGCATGGGACTTGTTTTGTTGTCACGATATCATTATTTAGCTAACTCCCTCCATTATCAGTCCATTGCAGCTCAACTCCATCACGTCTTCTCTCTCTGAGGATCACTTCTTTGCACCTCCTTTCTCTTTATCAGTCACCTTGCTCCCTGCACTCACTTGTCTGCCTCATTGTTTTGACCGGCTTACAGATTTCTCTCTATTCAAAATCCTCTTTAATGGTGAAATTTTACAGAGTATGTCCAAATCCAATACTTATATTCTGTGTTTATTTATAAAGCTGACAGAACAACATTTAAGCCAACGTGTCCTCCAATGTTTTTAACTGCTGTCCAGAATGACACACCGAAGAATTTGTATTTCATGTGAGAAAATATAAATCCAATTTATGATTTCACACTGCTAGATGGTTAGTTTTATTAGAGTGAAGCACAAACACAACTTGGTTGGAAAACCATATTGGTTTAAACTTTCAATAACTACTTTGTTGAGGGTTAGGGGAATTTTATAAGTCATATGATCACTATAGGCTTCTGTCACATTAACTTAGACTTATGTTGTCCTGGGGAATGATCTGAAATCTGTTTTTATGGGGTGAGCAGTCTTATTTTAACCACGTAAATCTAGGAAAGCTTTGTGTTAACAGAACATGTGGAATTAGATATAATCGAAGACTGGAGCATGTATACTGTGAATTTTTGTTTTCTTCCGATTGTTGGACATCTATTTTATTTAGGTTGAATTTTTCAGATGAAAGAACAAATACGTATACAGCTGTATGGAGCCAATTCTATCTTGTATTGTTTCATTATTTTCATTAAAACACCTTTGAATATTCCAGTGCGACTTTAAAGGCTTATCTGTTTACAACACTCGCCTTTGCGACGTGTCCAATAAAAGCAACGCACTTCCTGAAGTGGTTTCTATATAAACGTAGTACGAGAAAAACATGGCTACAGATTTTCTTTAAGCTGAGCTCACCAAGCTTCAAAGGAGCTGGCCGGTGGAGAGAGAAGCTAAAGAAAGAGGCACGGGTAGATTTCAGAGCAAGGCTTTCCCTGGCCTGTGGTGAAGCTAATAAAAAACTGGCAAAGCTTCAACATGCAACTGCACACATAAGCTACGTGCCCTCTCGGTGCTGTCAGTGAGGATTAAAGACAGATTCTTATTGATCTGCCAGCTAATAAAAACCTATTAGAGCATTTCCACTGACACAGGTCAGCTGATTGCATGTCCATTCTCTCTAATGTGGACATGGCAGCTCCTTTCTGGTATTATTCACACAGCTTATCTCGCTTTATCTATTTTTTTCTGCTCCAAAGAATAACACTTCTAATTGCCAGACAGCCCAACCTGAACAACCAACCGACACTCATTGCCCTGCACATGCATGGTAAGAAGATCTTGCTGCATACCCCTGGCCGGCGTGGACTTAGCTTTCCTGCTGCGCGGGGAGCCGGGAGGAGACGGCA
The DNA here is from genome assembly GCF_029030835.1 of Brachyistius frenatus. NCBI lineage: Eukaryota > Metazoa > Chordata > Actinopteri > Embiotocidae > Brachyistius > Brachyistius frenatus. The sequence continues at coordinate 185,754 of NW_027210679.1, read as the reverse complement.
GAGCACTGCATGAGCTCAGTATCCAAGAGGAAGAATGATCGGATTCAGACAGTCAAATCAATGCTTTTCATCAGATGGAAAAAAAAGAAGAATGTGCAGCCAAATTGGTTTACTTGAGCCAATCACTTGGCATTTCGATGTGATTACATTAGTTAGCCTAATTTTAACAGAATTAACCTAAGAAACTCTATTCAACGTTACACTTAATTCATTTGTGTTTAAATATCCTAACTCTATCAACCTTTAACTCAGGGACTTGTGTTCTTGTCCATTTCCTCTTTCAGTCATGCAGACTCAGACCTCTATTCCAGCTCCAAAGCACATTATGCTGCAACGATCATGTTTGTGTGCAAGTACTGTATGTACAGTCTTGTGTTTGTGTGTGGCACGAGGAGAGAGGGGGGTAAGCCAAATATGGGCTATGTATTGTTTCAACATCTTCAACCAGTCGAACAACATCAAAGATAAGCAGCACCTGAATGAGACAGTGCTGCGGACAGAATTCATCTGTCAGTGCAGGTTTTTGTTTTTGTTGCTCCATATTTGATCGAACTTTGATGGTTCTCTAGCATTAAACACCAATGCAGGCAGCGTTTGAGAGCGCTGCCCTTTGATCTCCTCAGCTTGTCATGTGTCAGAGGTCAGATAGCTGCACTTCCTCACACACGGTATCTAACCCGGTCACCAGAGCTCTGCCATCCCCCCACCCCCACCACCCCCACCACCTTCTGTTGCTCCCCTTACCATGCCCCCCCCCCCCCCCTTCATGGTAAACGCAGTGTGCCGTCAGTAAAGGTCAACTCCACCTTTACTCCACAGAGGTCTTTGCTCGACAGCAACAACAGTGCAAGCACCATTTCATGACAGACAGGGTGGATTTCGAGCCCTGAGCTGAGCGCTGAGATCCCGGGTACAAGCAACATTTAGAAGCATAACAGGTAGCGCATTACAGCTAATCTAATTTAATTTAATTTTGCTATAGCAGGGATATGATGACCCTAAACCTCATGAAGCTCAAAAGTTAAACAGTTTTTTTAAGTAATATATTTCATGAAACTATATCTTTCACTAATTTCTGAGGTTTTAAAAAAGCTAGAATGAGACCACCCATGCAGCTGGTCCATTTCTGTTTCATTTCCTTCGCAGGCATTTCAGAAAATCCCCTTCTTTAGTTTTCAGTCTTGAAACAGATAATCTCACTTCATCAACAGATCAGTTACTTCAGAATAAAAGAAATGATTCATAAAAGGCAAACGGGACCAAGAAGACGAGCCTATGGCTCTTTGATTGGCCCTTTGGTTTACTGATTAACTCCAATGCCTGTCACTCAGGCAGTCACCTCCTCTTTCATCAAACCCCGCAATCAGATTAGGGACGGCAGTTATTACGACTTCATTAAATTTTCATTCACTTCATTTAGTACAGTACTTGGGTAACAGAGAGGCTTCTACAATAGATAGAGCTTATAAACCTTGTGAGCCTTAAAGCATGTATTTATTTATCTTTATCTTTACAGCCTGACAGTGAACTCAATCACTGGAAGCTTTCCTGGGCTCACCAATGACTGACAGAGCTTTCCTGACCACTGCAAGAGCGTACGACGGCCACGCCAACATTTGCAAAACCAAGCAAACGCCGCATGCAGTTTAACATGATTATATGTAAGGATTGAGTTTGAAGCGGAGACGGTTGTTCTGCAAGACTTGGCATACGCAATGTGGGCTCCAGGAACCATCAGCAGTCTGGAGATGCAGGACAATCGTGAAATCTTTGTAAAACGATTAATTGTCATACAAATCATTATGATTAACAATTTAATTGTCGATTATGTTTGTCAGTCGACACTCATCAAAACGTCATCGTTTGAATATTAAAAGTTAAGCCTCTTGAGAGAAACAGTTGGAGGCGATAATTCTCAACTAATGTGAGAACTAATGTTTACCAATAGAAGAAGGAGGATGGAGATGAGATTACATCATTATAAGAGCCCCAGTCAAACATCAAATAGAGGAAATGACAAAAATGGAAATATTGATTAAAATATGACACGCTGTTAGTTTTATCCAGTTGTTTTTAGACATGAGTGGAAAAAACTCTTGACAATTATGCAAAATGATTAAATGATCATGCTGAAATGATTGCGATTATGTAATAATTGTGACAGGCCCAGAATTACTGAATGCCAGTGACATGCTGAACTGAGCTGTGGTTCCCTTGCCAAAATCAACGGGGAGGGAAGAGTCAGGCCCACAAAGAATTCCTCCATATCTCCACGATTTAAATAGAAAATCCTGACCAGAGGCAGACGGCTACCAGACAATGTCACAAACAGGTCTGAACTTGGCTTGGGAAGGCGGAAGTGCACCTGTGTGCCACAGAGCAAAATGCTCACAGACCCTGGTACTAGAACAATTCACTCTTGGTGGGAGACACATTTGCACATTCAACACACCTTCTGCCTCGAATAAAATCAGAACAAAGAAGTTGTAAATTATTGTTGTAGGACATGCCATGGTATCATGTTTTTTGGAGACACTGTCAAGATAAAGGATGCCAATCCTCTCAGTGGTGATGAGTATCGGAAAGCATCAGTTTGCCAAAAAGGAAAACGGAGCAGTTTTTATTACGCAATGTCAGGAACAAGAACTACTTGATCTTACAGCGCTAGTTCTAAGAGCACATGCTAAGCCGTTTAACCTCATTTTTCTAACTCACTGCCAATTGATGTGAAATGTTTGCATTTGCCTTGTAGCTGTGGAATATGTAAAAGCACCTAAACATACCTGCAGCCTGAATGCACACGCTAATGAAACATTTGCTTTTTTTGGGCTATTTCTGACATCTTTGCTAATATTGCATGATGCTTCTCTACTGAGCGGCATCATTTATTTATTCTCGATTATTTTGCATTATTGTATATATACTGTATGTACTGTGCATTTTATATTTATATTTTTTATTGCTTTTCTATTATATTATTCTATTCTATTATTATTTTTATTCTATTGTTTCTATTATTGCTTCTGTATGTATGCTGCTGTGGCAAAAAAAATTCCCCTCGGGGATTAATAAAGTATATACCTACCTACCTACCTACCCATTACACTTTACTGAAGATTTATGAATGCAGATAACGGAATATAGGCTCCAATGTGAAGAATATAGAAAAAGTTGAGATGCAGTCATCTGTAGCCAGTAGATGGGAGAGCAAATAAATATTGCATTTAAAGGCAAACATATATTCAGGAGAATAAAAGGTGTCTTGAATTGAAAATGAAGCTCTATTCACTGTCCTCTGCTCATCTAATACACCTGTTCAGTGACGTTAGAGGCCGTTTCTGTGGTTCATTCATAATAGGTAGGCCACAATTTACCATTTGCCTTCGTAAGAGGCCTTCATACGGCATTTTAGTTTACCTATCAACAAATATTCTTTCTGTAATTGACACGAGAAAGGAAACGTGGAAGCGAACAACCCAAACCCTCCATTGCTCGGCTATATATTAATAATTCAAAATTGTCATACACATGCTGCATCATTGCTTTGCTGTGTGCAAAGAAGAGAACAGAGATAGCAGATCATGTGGAAATGGAAAAAGTGTTTAATGAGGTTTGATGGCAATGCTACACTATGTGTTTATACAACAAGAGCACAATGTTTTCCCCCCTAACCCTCTCTCTCACCGTATCTTTAACGGGGCATGTGACCGCCTCACATGACCAAATGCCTTAAAGGAGGTTGCAGGGGGACAATGCAGACAGCAACAGATGGGATCTAATAGACAGAGATGTCCAGCAGACTGGAATTTCTTGTGTTTTTCTTACGTCATTTTACAAGGCTGAAAAGAAAAAAGAGCTCATGCTGATCTTATGGCTGCACTGTCGTTTACACTTTAACCTCATCAAAGATCTGGCTTTGCTCTGGTCATCCACAAGTAAACAAAAGAAAAACGGGAAGTAAATCTGTGACTCGGCGAGACCACATACATTTACAACCCAGCAGCTACAACTTTAAATAGGATTTTTCAAGCACCTCTTTTTATTCGATATAAGGCAAATAACAAAAATCTGTTTTGTTGTGGGAGTGGTACGCCGGCTGGAGATGTCGTGCAGAGCTCATCTGAGAGCCTTGTTAGGCAGACGCAGCCGTGGGCACAGATGAGCTCACCGGATCAATACGGGATAACAGCTCCACAAATCCAAACTCTGACTTTGCATTATATTGCAGCAGTGCCTCGACAAGAAAGACAGAGGCAGACAGAGAACATTTACTTCCCTGTGCTGTTGGTGTGACATATTACGAGGTGTACATGTGTAAAAAAAATAGCAGATAATTAAGCAAAATATAGACCCTCTTGTAAAAAAAAAAAACAATACAGACAGAAATACGAGACTAGTTTGCCAAAGACATCATTTGTATTATTCAGCCCTATTTCAGCTCTAATCCAACATACTTTAATCCATGTACAACAAAATATAAATGAAACATAAGCATCAATATTTGAGAAATCCTATTTCTCTCTTTTGTTATGTTATCATAATCATTTTTTTTTAATCAAAAGCTCCTTACAGTAATCTTAGACAGATGTTAGCCCTTTTCCCAGAGACAAGGGAGCATCTATGACCTCAATCTAGCTGAACAAAACAAATACATACAGTAAATATCATGCACATGCACGCACTGACAGAGACACACATGCAAATATTCAAACACGGGTCATGAATAATGGCAGCACAAACAACTTAGCTAAGTTGTTTCGGTTGTCCCTCTCATGGCTGCTTGTGTGTTAGATACATTTACTGACATCATTTCACTCACTCACCGCATGTTTTTATTTTTATTTTAGAACACCTCAACCTGTTTTTATCCACAAACCATTTCTGCAAACACAGCTTTTCCAGTCTGCCTCATTTGCATTAAGCCCATAATAGGCTTGAATAGGCCGTGGCGGCAGCAGCAGTTATCTCTCCTCCTCCTCAATTAAAACACAAGTGTCTCCATACAGATAATGCAAACCGGTTTGTTGCCGCAAGGCTGTTGTGCAAAAAAAAAACAACACATCAGTAGTGGTTGTTCTAAAAAAGCAATCACTGAAATGATGTCTACATTCATCGAGGTACCACTTGTCGTTCTCACATTCAAATAACAATAAATAAAACACATCAATTCTGATTAGTTTGTTTGTCTGTGACCTTAAAGAACTCCGGCCATTTGTTTTGAACTGCCACGGTGACGTCTGCATCATCTCTGTCTTCCTCCTCTTGCGCCTCTCTGGACTTGCAAACATTTTTCCAAATTCTGCAGAGAAATTCGATAAAATAAGGCTGCTTTTGAGGCAATTGCAACCTGACGGATACATCGGCACAGCCGATATTATTGTCTGATTATCACATATATATTGGTCTTGGCATAAACTGTATACACAGGCAAAGAATCAACAAGTAACTGCAATACCGACATGAGATAGACACATTGTGTCTGACACTTCTGTTAATCAGACAGGACTGGCATGTTTGTCACCTGTAGACCATCTATTTATCACAATCTATGACATTAATGTGCCATGTGTTTATGTTTGTTTATCTGTATCAAATCCAGTCACTGTTAGGCCCTATAGAGAAATTCCCATGTGACATTGTTTTATTTGATTTCAGTGAAACAACCAATGTATAGAAATAATAGCCAGGGATGAACATTACCATTAGTTCTTCTGAGCATCCAAACGATTCATATCACATAAAATTATAGAGAAGGGTATTAAATGGTTATAATTGCCATCATTTGGAATATGTTTGTCTAGTTGTCTATAATGTGTAGAAGCAAAGATATCACTGCAATCTCGAGTGACATGTTTGTGCCCGAGTGTCGTAGACTGGGGATGGATTTGATTTATGCTACACTTGTGCAATAAAGGCACAGTAAAAGAGGTTTTAGCCTCTAATCAGCTACCTTTATGATATGTCACCTGCCTACCCAGCTGTTCCCACTTCATTTTGCAGGTGGTCAATATAATCTTATGTTTACACTGTAAACCATTCAGTTCAATCCTGTTTGATGCCAGTTAGATGTTTTCACGATCTCATATGGTTACATGTACCTGGTTCTACAAGCCCTATGCCCTAAGTCGTGACATCGACCTAATGATGGCTCTTAACCTACCTGGAGTCTACATTTTGAATATTTGTTCTCGTCGTGAGTCACCTGAACTGTTTTAGAAATTGGCCCATGATGAGCTGAGCGTTCACAGTAAATCAGAGCTAACGTTATGGTCAAAAATGATGCTCAACAACTTTATGAGAACTGGCTTTTTTTTTTTGTGGGTTTCTTTCCCCTCTGCTGTCTGCTTTCTTTTCTACCAGTCCGGTGGCGGATGCGGTTATCTAGGCTCAGGTTGCAACGCAAATCAGGACAGACATCTCATTAAAATGAGAAGTGTCAGTGTGTGAAAATTAAAGAATGGAGATGAGGAGATTGTGGTTTAGGTTGCACATTTTCCTTCAAGTTTAAAGCTTTAAAATGGACAGAGAAAGTTACTTTCAAAAGGTACATTCATTTTTGTGGATTGCATCTCGACCGGCTCTGAGTTTATAATCGATACACAGCCGGTACAAAATGCTAGGCAGTCTCTTTTTTCATCCTGGATTTTTTTTTTTATCTGTCTGTTTCTTTTACACCTGTGGTGGAGGATGCAGTTTACTCAGCCTCAGGTTACACGACATATCTGAATGGAAACCCTGTGTGAGACAAGTGTTGGGGTGTGAACATGAGCAAATGAAGCTGAGGTGGGCAGTGATCAGACTGCACTTCACTGCCTCTTCACAGTCGGCACAAGATCTGACGGAGATGATGCCATCACATCGAAGGTGACTGGTATCAATTAGTTATTGGCACAGTGGGTGAACAATAATTTTTTTTTTTTTTTTTAAATCAATGAGACAATAAATCAAAACACTACAACAGATCTAAACCACAAGATTAACAGTTTGTGAAATACTTGCAAATAGTAGCAGTGTGGGAAATGATGTGTCTGTATGGTGGTTATGTATAGTATTAATAACAAGCAGCATATGTCCATCAGATCCAGTCAAGGCATATCAATGTATAACTAAATACAAGTTGCAGTGTCTGTTATAATTTTGTAATTCCTTAAGAGTAAGAATATCTCCTCTTAAAATAGCAGCATTGCAAACTTCTTTACATTTGGGAATGCAAAGGAGTTTCCAGTAGTGCTGTGGCATAAACAGGATCACATTCCTTACTCTATTTCAGGAGGTTATTTTAATTCAAAGGGGGCAGCTGAGGACAAGTGAATCGTGTTGTTGTTTTTTTCTGTCACTAAACCTGAGACTTTGTTGCATTAAAATGTACCGTGACGTCCCATTAGACACTTTCAATGTAGTTCAATTCATTGCGTAAGTAGTACTGTTGAACACTGCTCTTTAAGTGTCACCTCCTAATGGTAGTGCACTGTCTGGTCCATCTAAGGGTGATAAACTACACTGCCTTCAGAAGTAGGCCAACAGGTCAGCTATAAAAGGTCACGACCCACAGTGTGAGCGGAGTCGGTGTGAAAAGGAAAAAAATAAACTGCCAACACTCTGCAAACAGAGATTTAGTAAAAGCCTTGGTGATAAAGTATAAATATGAAAAGGATTTTAGCTTAATCCTTTAAGCATATTTTCACTCTACACCACTAATCAGGGCTAATGTAAAATGTTCTTACAGTTAAGCACACCTAATACTTCTGCTATGTGATCATATCATCTACTCCTGTTGACTCATGTGCAAGTGTATTGGTGCGTTCTTTGGACATCACACTGCAGAACAATCTCGACGATCATTATGACGCATTATTTGAACTTCTTTATCAGGACAACGATTGATGATTGCACTAATTATCACAAGGAGTATCCATCTCTCTCTTTCGTACTTGCAACTGCACATGATATACTTTCCTGCAGGGCAGAAATGAAACCATTTCTCACTGAGTCAATGCATGAGCGCTCAAGCATGACTCAGGGCTCTAAGGCACAAATAAAAAACCCAAAAAGGTTGTGGGACTTTTCCATTACAACTGTGAAAAGAGTTGTGGTCGAGGATCAATAACTGACAGGATTACAAAACCAATGTTCTACAATAAACTAACCTTTTTTTGAACTCTCATTTAATGAAACCACCACATAATCCTGAGCATTAAGGCACAAACACAGTGAGTGAGTGACTGTGTGTGAGTGTGTTGGCTTATAGGGTATTTCTGGGGTCAAGAGTCCTGATGCTCGCACAATTGATGCTGTCGAAAACTACAACTCTTTTCTGACTCACATTTCCAAACACGCACTGGGGGGCAACATGCAAGTTGCTCACATGCTGTCTTAACCTTCGAGCCGCCAACCCTCAGCTGGTTACATTGTTAAAGGCTTGCAACATAATTTGCTACAATCTACCTAACGAAGCGTTTAAATGCAGCTTTTAATAAGAAGTCAAATGCAGATTATTCACATGAACTTTAATCAGCATCATTTTTGCTTGTGATTAACGGAAAGCCGCCTCTAGACATGAAAGCAAGTAAAATACTTCGGCGTTGTGCAAACATGAGAAAATGATTAATCTGGACCACAAATCTATTCTAAGTCTATTGTGGGGTGACCTCTGTCCTACATCTCCTTTCACAATGTAAAAATCACAGCCAAAAAAAGGGAAAAAAGAAAAAGGGAATCACTCTGAGTGACATTTGCCAGAATTAAAGTGGATACTTTCCTCCCCTGATTTGTGACTTCTCTCATATGGCTCAGTGCAAACTTGCCTTAGATCGTTCGTGATATTCTTGTTGTGTCACTGAGATAATGACCCAAGGCCTTAGCATGCCTCTCAGTGTTGACTGTCATCCTCCCCCCCCCCACTTAACTCACTTTACCGAGGAGAAGAGAAATCATTTGAAAGTTCGGCAAAGGGACGCGAAAGAAGGAGAACAAAGCACATATTGGGGAAGACGCTGACACAGCGAGGGAAAATATCATGCAACGACGGATGTAACCCTGCAGATGTGATTAGCTGATGGAAATCAAATACGAGTCCTGTGTGGAGCAGGACAGTGACCAAGGGACAGGAGCACACGCTGTGGATGCCAACAATCAACAACGCTATTCGACAGATGGTTCAGAGCACTTCTGGCCTAGACTAGGCTAAAAGCTCATGGTCACGTGACCAGTGGATTAGCAGTAGCCCAACTGAAAGGGGGAGGAGGTTAGTGTGCGTGTCACCACATGCTTCCTGATCACTTCCTTTTTCTTTTTTTTTTAATGTTTCCCTTTCTCTTTTACTCTGAAACTCCCCTCAACCCTGTTTGTCCAACTGCAACAGATAATGTTTCATGAGCCACATGCCTTTGATCATCTCCACTAAAAAGTTTCAGCAGAGAGCCGGCTCACAAGCAAAGGAAACTCTTGATCTCCTTCCTTTTAAATCGTTTGTCTGTCCATCCTTTCTTCTTCTGTTCCGAGTGACAAGAAGCCTCATGCAGTCATTAGTACATAAGTGATTCCAACACCTCACCTTTGACTCGTAACTCAGTCAGATCAAAACTGCTGCACTAATCTGCTCACTTCCAGCTACTCGTGATGTCAATGCTGAGAACAAGTCTCCCGTGCCGTCCTTCCCAACCGACCCGTCTACTTACAGGACTCGCGTTCTCTCATCAGCTCTTCCAGGCTCACTGGGGAGTGAAACGGTGAGAAGCCCAGACGAGGACATGAGGACATGCCATGCTGGAAGTACATGGCACAGTGGGCTTCTAGGATAAAACATTGAGTTCCCCTGTATCCCACCTCCCCCTCCCCCACCCTTTCCGCCACTCCTCCTACATCTGGGTCTTCCCTGTCAGGGACACAGTGTGCCAGCCAATTCATGCCTGGCCGGCATGCTGTGTCCCCATGCCGACCTGAAAACACCCTCCTTTTCACAGAAACCTGGGAAAACCCTCAATTTCTGTGTGCACCATGCATGGCGGTGTCAGAGGGAGCATGTAGGACAAGGTAGCGCTTGCCAACGGGGTTAAATGCTAAAAAACACAGACCATTATTTCCTGCAGATTACAGTTCAACTGTAATGTTTTACTGATAGACAGCAGACAGGCAGACATGACCCACAAAGAAGATTAAAAAAAAAAAAAAACAAAAAACACGGAGGAAGTTGAGTCACACACTAAGAAGCAGAAATATCAGTTTAGAAAATGTCAAAAAAACAAAACAAATAGAGAAAAATAAATACTATCTCAACCTCCCGGAGCCGGTGACCATGTCTTGAAAATCGTCTAAAACCCAAAGGCACAACAAGATCGATTCGCAGCAACAACAAATGACAACATGACGAGTCAATTCACGTAATTGCTGTTGATTTTTGATTAATTGACTAATTTCTGCACTTGTAAAAAGTCCACCTTGAAGCCAAGTTGGAAGGTGTCTCAAGCTAACATCTACCGCCTCGCTGAAGGGAAAACAATCAGAAGGCAGCCACGGAGCTTCAAAGGGGGACGTTATCACAACATATTTATGTACTCCGAACCACGGGGGGGGTGAAGGCGACGCCAGCCCGACGGTAGGAAACCAGAAGAGCTTTGTCCAAAGGAAAACAATCTGAAGTCATAACAGAGCAGCGCATTGATAAAAGATGCCCGGTTGGTACAATCACTGCAGGTATGAGCTCATCCACATACTCCCAGACACACACACACACACACACACACACACACACACACACACACACACACACACACACACACACACACACACACACACACACACACCGCATTGTTGGAAATGACATCAAGGCATCAGTGACATTTCAATTCTGTCTTGATTCAGGAGCCGTGCCTTACACCTTCGTCAGTCAGCTTTGTTTTGACCTTTTATGAAGCATCCTTTCATGCTCTTTCAGACCACATGTCAACATGCGAATGCAGTGACACAACGATTGCTCTGTTTCACATCAACACACACAAATTACGACAGCTCGAATGAACGGCGCTGACCTGATCGAATTACCGTGCTGGCATACACTGAGGTTATGTACATTAGTAAATCTAATTCTCCAGAGAAAGACGTCGCTCCTTCCTCTAAAGTCGTATCCATAGACTTTCAAACGACCCTCTGTTGTGGAGCTCCAGCTGTGAGATTTTTGAGACCTTTCAGAGATTTCTTTGGAAATTTTCCGTATATCGCCAGTTTGTGGTAGGAATCCTGAGAAGCCTTATTGTGCCCGTTATTTGAAGTTTATTTGTCCCACAATTTTATTATGTTTGCTAATGCACCAATCAGAAGTTTAAAGAAGGACTCTTTTACTTGAATAAAGCTAAATCAGTACGAATGGTCGAAGTAATATTCCCAGTAAAAGAACTTAAGGCTGCAAAAGTGAAAGCACCCATTTCTTAGGAAGGCTGAGTTGTTGATGTGTTGACGTAAACAGTGCCGTGTGGCGCTGCCTCTGCTTCACAGACTGTCAGATGGACTATGCATCAGTTTTATGAGCGAAACTGTCGTCATTGTAGTCTTTATCTTCAACGTACCTGCAGCAGGCAGACAAGTACAAAGTTCACGATGGAATTGAGAAATAAAAACAAAGACAGTTCCCACAAAAAAACAAATCACACACCGGCAGGATACAAGGGCGGGACAAAGAAAGGCACAAAGCAAAAAGCTCTCAGTCAAAGCTTTCCGTCTCATCCTGTCAAACTTTAGAAGGATGTCCATCACACACACCCCTGACTCCTCAGCGTCGTTTAATGTCTTAACGGGCTTTAAAAGCTTGTAAAAAAAAAAAAAAAAAAAAAGGTTATCTTTATGGTCCAATTTCACTTCGGCGGACAGTAAAAGTCACGTGTCGGGGCATACTCGAGGATATAATGGAGTTATGTGAAGATAGGAGAGAGGCTTTTTTTTTTTTTTTTTTTTTTTTTTTTAACTTAGAGATTTTAGAAAGATACCGCTGTGACATTACAGCAGCGAGGCAGCAATAGTCACATGCTTGTAAAAAAAAAAAAAAGATCGATTTATACGAATACAGTCAACGAGACAACAAGCGGACGAAAATGCCAAATAGTCCCGACGGAGGTAAAAAAAAAACTCGCTCGGCGGCACAGACACGCTGTCAGTCCCCGAGAAACAAGACCTATAAATATTACAGCGTCTGCGCAGGGAGACCTGCCTGTTGATTCAGCGGCGTTGGTGAAGCCACGCAGCAGAGAAGAGAAGAACAACAAGAAGAAAAAAGAAAAGTCAAACTTAACACAGAAGGAAACCCCCCCCAACAGAAATCTTCCTACATGCTTATAAACTGGTTTGCACAGCGTGCGCAAGACAGACAGACGGACGGACGGACGGACGGACGGGCTGGCTGCTGGCTGCTGGCCGCACTCGCAGTTTGTTTACAAAGCGCCGTCAGAAAATTGTTTCGCAACGCGGCGCGAGAGTCCCGCGAGCGAGCGCCGTCGCCTCGGCACGCAAAACACCTCGGAGCTGTCACACTCACCTCTGCGGAGCGACTCAAGTTGCTGTCCTTTCTCATAAAATGCGGGGAGACGCTGCAGCGACGTGAGCGACCTACAACCGGAATCTCCCCGTCAGTCAGTTCCCAACAGTTCGCTTCAGTTCACTCCCCCCTCCCTCCCTCCCTCCTCCCCTCTCGCACAACCCGCCCACTTCCGGCGGTTCTTACATGTCTGACAGGAGTAACTGTAACAATATGCACCGAAAATCCAATATCGTACTTTTGCATCTGTTGAAACTTCCGGTCTGTTTTATTTTCTTGTAACATTTTTTTTTTGTTTTTGTTTATGAAAGTGATTTTTGTTGTTGTTGTTGTTGTTGTTGTTATTTTTGTCTGGTGTTATGTCTCCGGTGTACTCCGCACGGTGTTTGAATTTGAGCATTTGCAACAAAACGTTGCCGCGCTGCATTACCCAACGTTGTAACATTTCGATACTTCAAAGTAGATAGTGAAGTAAAACAAACAACATATTAGTCAGCGGCTCTTTGCTGCACATGTAAGCAGCTCGGTTGGCTGGATTTCGTGTAATCTACCGTAAAAGTACATCTTCTATTCAACTCAGCGCATCCTTAACAAATCTGTCCCCCCCGCCAACTGGAGAATGGCGACTCCCTCTGGTGAGAAACTATCTGACTGTGTGCTCTAAGAATAACAGAGGAGAAAAGGGTATTTTTGTTTTGTTTTGTTTTGTTTCATAGTTGGGCTTACTTAACATTTTGTAGCTATGCACTTTTAGTAAAAGTGATAGAACATTTTAATTGCTGCTTTTCTGAATTATAATTGTGTAACATTTTTCTCCTTTTGTCTCATTATTATCAGTCTGTGAGATGAGAGACAGAGACACTCAGAGACCAAAGATAAACCTGCCAAAATTAATTAGGGGACAGTGTTCGCCTGAAGCGCAGGCATAATAGAGCCACACATTGGTGTTTAAGACTAAACAAAAGACACAGAAAAGGACAACAGTCACCTGCCAAGCTCTCGATGAAGATAAAGAACATATATATTCTGTTAATGTTAATCATATTCTACTTTATTCATTTCATAGTCATGTAGAGAGATAAAAACCCAAATACTGGATCTTGTGTACGTGGAAAAAAAGGAAAATAGTTAACCACGAATGAAAACTCAAGACAAAAGGGTATCAAAATAAAAATAAAAATCATATTTTAGGTGATCCAGATGTTGTTAATGTTGCTAATTCTATATATATATATATATATATAAAAACATCTTTTGGAGCTTCAACTATAACAAATTGTAATTTGACTACAGCATGTTTAAATGTAAAAATGACACTAATAATGTAAAAGTATTAGTTGTTACAAATTTTAATCACAGTACATTATTTGTAGAAATGTGCTTCACAGTATTTCTCACCTGTGGTTGAAGAGAAAAAAAGTAAAAATCCCGAGTTTCTTTTGGGTTTTGTTGCAGACTGATCTGAAAAATCCCCCGTCATTCTGCAGAACTTCATGACTTCATATTCTCATGTCAAAAAGTCATAATTTAGCAGCAGTCTCTCCCTCCCTCCCTCTCCCTCTCTCTCTCTCTCTCTCTCTCTCTCTCTCACACACACACACACACACACACACACAGTTTCATTGATTCACAGATTGATTGGCTGCGGGCCAGAACTGAAGGGTGACAGTTGCTTCCTCAAACAGCTGAGTCAGCAGCTGCTGACGGTAATAGCTGTACATCTCCACACCCCCTCATCTCTTCAAGCCATTCTGTGTTTATTTCCTTTTCCTGAGACACACAGAAGACAGAGCAAGGTAGACGCTCCGTGATGCAGACTCCTTTGTTTTATCTGGGTTGTCACATATTCTCAATGGGATTCATGGGAATCACATCAGGATTTCACAGAAGACGCAGTGGAGCTGCGCACGCACGCACACGCACGCACACACACACACACACACAATATGGGGTTTCCAGACAGGGAAGTTTGTGTTGAGAAATCTGTCAACAAAGACAGCAAGAGAAACTATCCCATTAAAAAAAAAAAAAAGGAACTATAAAGACAGCTCCATCTCTTGTGTGCCTGCATTTATAATCATTGTATCTTAAAAGTCTGCACGAATATGGGCTGCTGTGTGGTTTATAACAATCAAAAGGCCTCAACCTGAAATGAGAGTTTAATGGAGAAATGTCGGTTCAAGATATATTTCCGCACACTTCTATTTTGAATCAGGTAGCCTGTAGGTGCAGCAGTACGACGTGTTACAGGGCTGATTGAGGATGAATAGAAGAGAAAATAGGGTAATCACAGCGACTATAAGAGCTCACCTCATGGAATGAAGCTTCTCCAAGACATTATATTACTGTCTGGATGGTGCATTATCACTCAACACCTCTATTCATCAGACAGAGGCAGATGGTGTGGTGTGTTGTATTTAACAATGGCGATGAATAATAAAAAAAATAATTAAAAAAAAGTGTCCTGCAGCTTTAAGATGACTCCAGGATTTAATGAACAGAAGAAGATAGTAGATAAAAGGTATGGTTGAAATCACCTGTACTCATTTATAGATCACTGAAAACTGCTTTACTGGCATTCCTGTTTCAAACACAATAAAAAAAAGTTAACACTACTGGCTGGGGAGTGATTAATCAAATTGGTTTATTTACACTTATTACTTACACATATATTTAATGCACTATGCTGTTTTCTCCTCGTATTTAATTTGCTCTTGATTATAAAATCACTAAATTGGCCGCAAACTGAAGTTGCACCAATAACTTGGCTTGATTTTGAAATCTCTAATCCACCAAAACACCAACAACTTGCTTTCATATGTGAAAGATCTGTGCACCATTCGTCTGGCTTGGCACCATGATACCACACAGTTGAATAACGCCCATATCAGAGTCAGGAAGATAACAGTCGGAGCGCTACTTGTTCCAACCGTTACCAAGAAAACAAGCCCGTTCATGGCATGACTATGAAAATAGTTTGCATTCAATTGACACGGTTTACTCAACTGTATGAAAGGTTAGAGTCAACCGCTACACATCTCACCGTGTGAATTATCTGTATTAAGTTGTTCATAAAATGATTTACATTACATATCTGATCATATCAGGTGAAATCAGGAACAACAAAAATATTAAAATTTCAAAAGCAAGTCCAATTCACATGATTACAAACAGAGTATTCAAGTGGGAGTGACAAAAAACTGCACCACATTTACATTTACAAATATTTAACTCGTCACAATACTGTAATGAGAGAGAGGAAAAAAAACCTTACAGGAAAATAAACGCACAAGTGCCAGAAACTACTTGTCTCTTCATCTGCCTTCAGTTTTGCAACACAAGTAGCTCCGGGAAAAATTTGAAATATTCAATTCTGCGTAAAAACCATTGTGAAACAGAAACCATTTTAGACACAGCGAGGTGGAACAACTGTGATGTTACGTTTGGCAGGGATATTCTGGAAAAGACCATCGAATGCATCAAAACCGGTACATTTTGAAAGCAGCACAGCTTATACAACAATTACTGTCAATACATTTCCTTATTCAAAGAAAAGAACACGAGTTCATTAACGTTTAAAAAGTCAACAAAGCAAAAATACAATGCTCTCAAAAATACACTTCCATGTGTTTAAATGCTTTAAGGTACTGAAAAACATCGATGAGGAAGGGGAAGCAGGATGTTGCCTAAAATATACATGGTCAGTATCCATCGAATGTTTCTCACTCTACAGCGGGACAGTCAAAATCAAAATAGGCTGCGGTTCTTTTTTTAGAAAAGAAAATCTTCATCTATTATAAAGTGAGTATGTTTTTTTTTTTTTACATAAGAACAAGAAACAAACTGTACAGGCAGACTGTGAGTGCAGAGGAAGAAAAGAATCATCATCAAATCCCAACAAAGGAAGAAAATGAAGAACTTCGTGTTCACATTGGTGATGCTACATCCATATCCAAAGTGATGGAATCTATGGACAAAATAACAAACAAACAAAAAAAACAAGAAATGAATATCAGGTAAAGCTGTGCTTATTAAGGATTAGATGTTGATTGAGAGGACATTTTGGTTTCTTTAAATGATTTAAAATGTAACACCTGGCTTTAAATGATGAAACTAGATTTCGGGGCATCTACAGTAGTCCTGATAGTAAATGTTTGGAAGTGTATGCCCGGGAATTCACTATATTAACAAATGTCCTCACCAGTACAAATATGTGTGTGTATGTGTAAGTGCCTCACCCAAATGTCCGTGATTAGCATCAGTTTCATTGTGCATCAGGGAGTCGAGGGTGCGAGGCGACATGGGGAACAGGTCACTGGTGTTTCCAGAGTTTGTGCTGTGAAAAAACAAACAAAACAACAAAGACAAATTGTAAAATGCCACAAAGGAAAATTCCCGCTGACGGCCACACAAACATTTCCTGCCAAAACTATTTGAGTTAGTCGATGTACTTTCGAGACAACTACTGTGGCGACATCCTTGTTGTCCCTCTTTACCAGAACTGATGAGCAAATAGCCACCTAAAGTGTTTCTCTTCGTCACACTGAGGTTGTCATTCTGCTTTAATAATAACTTCAGAGTAATTAAGTCACTCCGTCAGTCTCATGAGATAGTGAGAGACACTTCAGCATTTGTTTCGGTTTGTAAATCTATGGCCAAAAAAACTTGTAAAATTCAGATAAATTCAAACTATTTTTTAGATTTAAATACCACAATACAATGCAAATCAAACTAGGACAGACTGGGGAGATGTTATTTACTGTTTCTTGCTTTTATCTTACACAGGTCTGAACACAATGGCACACTGAATGGATGTTAATGACAGATACTCTTCAGTCAAGTTCACAACAGTTGGTTAGCACAGTGGACAACGTGGATCGAACAGGCCATTACTCAATCTTTTCTTCGGGCTTAATTAAAGACAGTTCCCTCTTTTTGGTTTCCTTCTTCTGCTGAACTGACATGGCTTTTGCCTTGTCCGTTTTCCCATCAAATCATGATGAAATTTGAAATAATAGTATTACTACTATAATACTATTATTATCTGGAATTTATTAAAAAAAAATAATAATAAAATACAAAAAAAGTAATTCTTCAAACAATTACAGCAAAAATAATTTAGACTGGAACAGATCTGGATGTAGGATTATGACAAAAATGTGTGGTAGACATGAGTATGACCTGAACCAAATAAAAAAAAAAAAATGATGAATGGCAGGGAGATGATCTTGTATTAGAACCAGAAACAGTGGCTGTGAGTTGGGACACAAAAACAGGAATAATGTGTGGGTGGGGTCCCTGAAACCCACCCATCAAACACACAGACAAACTGACAAGAAGC
Organism: Brachyistius frenatus; assembly: GCF_029030835.1. NCBI lineage: Eukaryota > Metazoa > Chordata > Actinopteri > Embiotocidae > Brachyistius > Brachyistius frenatus. The sequence goes on along the minus strand of NW_027210679.1, from coordinate 167,890 downwards.
ACACACAGCCCTACATGCCACCCTCCCCCCGAGTGGCCTACCCTGGGAATCCGTTCCCAAGCAGCTCACTGTCCGGCAAGTCCATGAACACGGAGGGACACCTACGGAGACAGGTCAGGATCTCACTGAGCAAACCTCGCAGCACGCCATCAAACCCACTACCAACCAAAACAAACATGGCTGAACGGCCTGTTTATACACTCCCCTGATGCCAGTCGGCCTCTCGCTATCACACTCACCTGCAGCTGAGACTCCACTATTTTTATTTTTTAGTTCATCTCGAATATCCAGTACAAATTCACATTTGTAAATAAATGGGTAAAGGTAGTTTTAGTGGTTAAGATTGCTGCTGTTCCGGGTTTTTTTTTTTTTTTTTTTTTTGGGGGGGGGGACTTTGGTGCAGACAGCAGCCTGCAGAAATGGAAGTGTTGCATGTGACTACTCTCATATTGAGAATGGAAATTAATCCCCTTTACAAGTGCTCTGTGAAGACAGCCAGATGGCATGGGTGAACAGCAGTCTTTACTGATTCTATAGATATCTGGGCTCAAACAATTAGTCTGAACACAGTGATTGTTCCTCAAATGAGTCAAAGTGAGAACACAAAATTAGTTTTGTCAGGCACAGGTGCCACATACAGACAAAGTTTCAAAAAAAGGAAACATCCGCAGCAATTAATATGGGCTAACATCAGTGGCGGTCACTGGGTGGCATGTGTCTTTCCTGTAAATACTTATTAAATATAAGGGAAGTGAAACAGATACTTACGGGGTAACACAGATGAACTTTGTCTTCAAGTATGGCTGGATAGCTGTAGAGGGGAACAAAAGGTGTTTATCAGTTAAAAAAAAAAAAATTACGATCAGGATGTTATAGGCATTTTCTTTTTAATTGCATAGACAGCATACAGAACAAGGCAGTGACTTACTGCTCGTTGAGTCTCCCGGCATTTCGGGTTCAGGAGCTGCTTCCGGCCTGCAGTATTTTCCGAAGGCTTCCTCTTTGGGGATTTCAGGATAGAGGTAAACCAGAGGTGAGACCAGGATGTTGGTAGCATCCATTATCTTGTAGCCCATGATGATGTCGGCGAAAGACATGCTGTTGAGCTGCTGCTTGGTGTAGGGCTCCACTGACTGGATCTGGGTCTTTCCTACGAACACACGTGAACGTTCAGTGTCACAGAAAAATAGTCCAGCTGGAAAATATCACGAGAAAAGTAAAGATCCAAAATACTCACCGCTGATGTCTTTCTCCACCCACGTAAATGTAATGCCCCCCTCCTTGCTGCTCTCACTGAAGCGCAGCAGGAAAGTGCCGGGAGGTTTTGGACTCAGAATGGCTCGCTCCCTCTCCTTACTGATAAAACCCATGATGTACCTGTTGACAGGCAGCAAAAATACACACGGGCAGAAATTTAATAATAGCGAGCCTATTCTAAAAACCGAGATGTGAAAACATTTTCGACAACAAGAAAGGAAGCCAACAGGCAATTCCTGAAACGCCTTGGGGGACACGAGTGTAAACAAAGGACGACCTCTCACCCCTCGTTCCACAGTGCAAGGATATACTTCTTCACCAGGTCAATGATGTTGTCCAGCCACACCCAGAACGAGAAGCCTTTGCCAGCCATGTTTTCCTGCGAAGAGGAGGGAAAAATAACGTCAACAAAGCAATACAATATCAAGGAGGCAGGCGGACGTACTCATTGTTTTCAGGTGAAGTACCTTACAGAACTTGGCCCAGGTGATCTGACATCCAGAGTAGTTGACACAAGGTCCTATGTAGACAATCACAGAATAAAATCACAAATCAGTGTATAGAAAAGTGCCAAGCAGGGTGATTTTGGAGACTTTTAGGGCTTCTCATCTTACCTAGTAATTTCTCAGCCAGTGTGGTGAGCTGTTCGATGGTCAGGCCTCTCTTGGTGGTGGAGGAGAATTGCCAGCTCAACACCTCGGCGACCTGGTCCCATGTCCCCACTGGAGGTTTGGTGAAGAAGTTCACATTCTGCGGAAGGAAACCCCAAGGCAACACGTTTTGAAAAACATTTCAATTTTTCCACTTCAAACAGATCTACAGCTGAACTGTGTCAAAATTCTCCCACTGCAGAGTTCAGCCCCTGTCCACCAGAGGGTGCTGTGTCTACCTTTGGGTGGGGGGTGAGCATGTTGTACCACAGGATGGAAGCCCAGGCGTTGGGCATCTGGCAGATGTTGGAAATGACCACCACGGGCAGGGAATGAGTCTGCACGAATGGAATGAAAAATAAATCGTGTTTAGCGTGTTCATTTTTATATTCTCCTTCAGAACATTTTGATATTCCTTGAAAACATATAACCTACACAATGAACATGTTCCTCTTTGTATTGCAGCAGTGTTTCCCTTATTGGCTTTTAACAGCGGTGGTCCGTTGATCCCAAAATTGGACTGCTGCTGCAGGATTTTATTTTTTTTATTTTACAAGAGAATAAAGAGGGAGACAAAAACGAAGAGGAGAAAAGAGACGAAGAGGAGAGGGCTCTGTTTTTGTTTTTGCATTTCACTTTTCGCTGGAGGGAAAACAGTCCTGCAACCTCACGTGGACTGTCGCACAGTAACGCAACAGCAAACGCACTCATTTGATATGAATACACAAGGAAACACAACTTCCATAAATTTGGAAAGATATTAGCCGTTTTGAACTTTCGGAAACATAAACTCATTAACTACGTTTCATTCCTGCCACAGGAAGGTAGACAATGGGCTACAAACTAGTATTCATTAAAACAAGCCATTGTTGCTGTTAACAAAAATCAAATTTAAAAAAATACCTTGTTAGTCAAATCACTTCTGAATTTAATTATTCAATAAAAGTTTATTGTCCAAAATCTTGAGATACCTTCCATGTTAACTAGACAGACAGCCCTGCTCATTACTGGGCGCACATGGACTCTACAGTATGTAACTTGGTCTCAGGAGTCTTCCTGGTGTCGGCAGATACATAGAAACTCCGCAAATATGTGAAATCTTTTTTCAAACGCGCACGAAAAAAAACACACCTACGTTTTCACACACACGCGCGTCATCTACGCTGCAGCAACTCCCCCCAGGCATAAACACTGTTTCGGTACATTGTCTCATCATAGAAATTCTTCAGGATGTCCTCTCATTTAAACTGCTCTTACACCTACAAGACCTGCTGCTGTTCTTACACATATCACCCCGGTGTACGAAGGTTATCCTTTGTTCAGAGACTCATGTTGACGTTGAGACTTCACAAAAGACTGATATGACGATAATACAGTAGACTGAAGTGAAATACTGAGAATTACATGTTAATCAAGTCGGGCAATAAACAGGAGCAACGTAGCATCTTTTGACTAATAATACAAGCTGACTTGTCTCATGGCCTGTCTTTGCAACACACACCATCTGTCAGACAAAAATTATTATGTTACACCTGTCGTGAACAACGTTAGAGGTGTGTGACACCTTGTTGGACTATATGGATTTAGTCGGAATAACAATTGAATTAACCTTGAACCTTGTTTAAAGAAATACATAATGTATAATACATTAGGTTTTTCACCAACAAGACATTAGGGGAAGTTGCAAAAATCAAAATTTGTTTCGAGATAAATATTAAAGTGGCTATGGTTGTCGTGCCCTGCGTGGGCTAACTGGGCTTAGATCAAAAACTGGGTTCATGTGATTTATTTTTAACTGACAACTCATTTAGAAGCTGTGACAGAAGAGGTCTGGAGGCGGGAGACTTTGTAAATGACTAATGTTTCTGGTGAAAAACTTTGTACTGGGTGTCAAAGAACAAAACTGCATGTTGGGAATGTGAACTTCTAGTGTTGTGTGAAAATTGAACTGAGGAAGAAGAAACGTTTCCTAGTTCATGAAACGGGGTGGTACCCACCTCCAGGTCTATCTTCAGGCCTTGGTGATAGACTTCTGTCTCAAACGTGATAAGATGGAGCTCCTCTGTGACAATCAGGGAGGCCTAAAGAAAAGAGATTATTAAAGCCTTTTTATGAAACTATCATCATCCTTATGAGGTAACATTCACTACCCCACCAAGAGTCGGAAATAGTACTTACATCGCTGTTGGTCCGGCCACCGTTACCACACCTCTGTTCTCGCAGGGTCTGCAACAAAACAGGAAGTCAGTGCTCCACAGTGGGCCTTTATCAGAAAACCACTTCACTTTCAACCAGTCAGAGGTTTGTATCTTTTACTCACCAGGTGTTTAAACTCTGCTGACAGGCTGCCATTGTTGGATTCCTCCATGTTCATAACTTTTGTGTTGGTGCCGAGGATGTTAAACTTTCGTGACCTAAGAGAGTCGTGACAGAGCAGGAAGTAAGACTCGTTTCTAATATGATGTGGATTGAATGCTCAGGATTAAAAGGGTGTTTTTAAAAGTCTTACCCTCGAATTGCAGCCACATCCCCAGATTCCCTGAAAAATAAACAGTTAAAGTCAGTAACCAGTCATTTCTATTAACCGGTCAAGACTTAGTATAAATGTTGGAATAAAAAAAAAAAACTCACTTGTCAATGCAGACTTTAATTTTCAGCTGATAATTGAGTTCAGGAAACTTTACCAGTAACCTTGAAAAATAAGAGCAAAGAGAAAACTGATTAGTACATAAGATGATGCAACTGTTGGACTCATTAAATATCGTACTTAAAATGCGTAAAGATCTGTATGTTGTTTCTGATGCTTCAGTGGTGTAAACCTGAATCTTACCTGACTTTATTAGTGAACTGCACTCCTGTTTTGATGACCAGAGGTCTGTCTGGATGCATGGGCATACAAGGCTGCCTTTCAACCACAAAAGCACTGTAACACAAAGCGGGTCATGTTTCAGGGATTCTCAGCAAACATCCAGACAAAATATAGTACTAACGGTAAATTGACTTTTTTTTTTTTTTAAAGTGCAGCTCCCAGACAATGGAACCGTCTCACAAGTCATCCTGAAAATGAAAAATTCAATTGATGCAGATCATCGAGTACCTCTTCATGAGGTTTCTGAACAAGTCCACAATCTTCTCCTCCAGGGCGGGTCGGTGCTGAATGATGGGGTCTCCTTTGTAGGACACCTTCTGCTGAAGCTCCTCCAGCTTCTTGATCTGCTGACGAATCTGCAGCTGGGACTCGGCCAAGGATGTGATCCTGAATGGAAAGTTACACACAGTTTGAGTCAGACATCTTAAAAAGATGAATCATGCCTCTATTGCAGCAGACGCCTTTTGGTTGTTGTCTGTCCAGATGATGAAATATCACCAAAATAATAATCATCAATTTATAAGAGGAAAGACAATAATAGCTACTGCTCATAACCTTCTGTTGCATTTACAAGATTTGAACAAAATTCTTTCTTGTATATTGCTTAAATAAATCTTTGATCAACGAAAAACACATTTTGCTTTTTTAAGCTTTTAAACAATAAATCATTTAAGTGTTGACGACTAATTTAGGCGATTGTTTGAATTTTTTGCTCCTCATTTTAATTCGAAAAACTTAACTCTTAAAAATGGTTACCATGTTTCCAGGCGATCGAGGCAGATGTTTGGCGGACCTCCAATACAGGCAATTTGCTGTCTTCTCTTCCAGTCTGCCAGTTCTTCGTCTGTCAGGTTCTTCTGTACATAATCCATGGCAGTCAGCAAGCCTCCCATCTCTGTCACGATTTGCTACAAGACAACAAGCACAGCACCCATTAAACATGAACGCGTATCACTTATCTGTACTCCAAACTGTGTCATTGTTCAGCATTCCAAAAATGAACTGCTACTATCCAGACCGAAGGCGGAAGTACAAAGAACAACCTTTAAAAGGTGCTACATGTTAAATCTTCAACCTCAAATTTAACTATTCAAATTAGTATGAAGGTCACTCTAGTAAAGAGACTCACCCTCCTGAGCTGGTCGAGGGCGCTCAGCATCTGCTCGAGCTGAGCCATCTTCTGTCTGGTAGCAGACGCCTGGCTATTTCCATTCAGGTCCTGGGACAACTCTGGAAAAAAAAGGTCAACATATCTTAGTTTGGCTAACAAGCTACATGCATTTTCATCTGTTAATACCATTGATAAAGCGAAGTAACTGACAACGAGAATATACCTCCTTGGCTTTTCAGGGTCTTGTAATTGAAGTCAAAGTCATCCTGCAAGTTTTCAAGCATTTTCATCTTCTGTTCCATATCCTGCAGAAAAACAGATGATAGTGTGTATATATATTAATGCCAAAAAAAAAAAAAATTCAAATTATATCAAGGTAATACAGCTTTATACTGCATACTGAAATACTAACGAGTGAGTCTCTGATGGAAACTAACCTGCACCCGCTTCCTGATGTCTTGGAGGTTGTGCTCCAGTATCTGCTGCTTCTCTGTCACTACGGTCCCTGTGGGATGGGCTGCCTGGCCATCCTGTGAAAGAAGACGTGATAAACTAACATTTAGAGCCATTTCTAAATAATAGCATGGAGTCTGAAGCTAGATTGAGGTGGCTTTACATACCTGTGCAGCAGAGGTGGCAGTCTGCAGCAGCCTCTGTTCCTCCCACAAACAGCGGGCAACAATACGAGCGATATCCATCGGCTTCTCCAGGTACTTGCTCTGCAGATGCTGTTTAATCCTGCGCAGGTTGTGCTGGTAGAGAACATTGTTCTCCTGCAGGAAACGGCTATACTGCTGGTCTATTTCTCCCAAGAGGTTGTGGAACACCAAGGTGGCGTGTGATTCCTTATTGGCAGCGTAAGCCCTTGTAAAACAGGGTAAAGTTAGTAGCTAGTTTCTACTCACATGAGTCAAACTCCAAGAGAAAGTACTTGAGAAAAAAAAAAACAATTATCTTTTGTTTCTGCACGTGAATTCCAGTGTACATTAAAAATGAACATGGTGTTATGTTCCTCAACCTATGGCTTAACTTTTTCACCAAATGTCACTGGAACCTTTTATGGAGTTTTTAGGAAAACATGGAAACTAATTAACACAGAAAATTAAAATATGACTTGTTTGCAGACACTACTCCAATTTTAATTTTGTGGGGGGGAAAAAAGTATCACTACGCAAAATATTGCTCAGGTGAACTGTTAACACATCATATGCTGGAGATTCCCGGAAGGATGTTATGAGAAAATAAAAAGAAGGAAAAAGAAAAGGGCTCGAACACAATAGCTGTCCAATTGGCCAACTGCCAGTCTGGAGGGAGTGGCAGATACAAGCAGTTCAATGGGACATGTTAGCAAACAGGAATAGACCCGACGAATTCAATTACTGCTCACCAGTCCTGACTCTCGATCCAGGGGGCAAGGAACTGACGCAGCTCCATGGGAAAGCTGTCACTGTACAAGTGGTACAGTTGCTCCAGATACCTGGTCTCCAGCTGCTGTAACTGGTTCCACTGGGCCATCCTGACATATACCGCCTAAAGCCTACACACACAAAAAATGAGTAACAACAAAGATTAAAGCAGGATATCAAGGAGAAGATCTCCAGGAGGACACATACGGCTGATTACTTCAAATGAGAAATACAGGATAACTGTCTCCAGAGGGAAATGGCTAAATTATCATGTTTTCTCTGAAAAGGATGACAGACCCATGGGAGGCCTCCTATTCAGCACAGCCACTTCCTGTTCACTGAAACACCACGCCTCCACCGAGAAATATAGGTTAACATGAACAGCTGTGAATTCCCTTCGCAGACAGGAGTTGATGATCTTTGGCCGAGGCTGTACCCTCAAGGTATTTGCAAGAAACAATAACGCACTTCCTTTTGCTATTGGAAAGCCACAGTAAGTGTAGAATTGAAACCAGAGAGCCATAATCTCCGACATAAGAATTGAGAAGATTTGGCTTTCAGGATTTCCTTCATATTCATTTCCTGAGAAGTAGGGTGCTACTTGAGTAATAGTATTTCATTAATATTCAAACACCTGCTGCCAGAGACAGATATGAGCCATCAGATCCACATGGCAGGTTAGCCTTCTCGTCTTATCGTTCTTCCCTGGAGGGTTTTTAGACTGTAACAATAACCAGACGCTCAATAAATACAACAAAAAGTTGTCTCCCTTACCAGCCAGATTAAATGACTGACTGAAGCCTTTGTTTAATCCTTGCGTAACATTTTGGAGGGTAAAAAGTAAAACACCACCACTAACTACATACATACAGTTAATCAAGTCTGAACATCATTAACTACAAAACAAACTTCATTAAAAGGCTATAATATTTGCTTCTTTTTCCACCTAAGATGTTATGGAAAATTGTCGCAGAAAGAGCACGTGTAACTCACAATATTAATGATGGCCTCAATAAAGCCGTTATCAATGTTAATGATTAAACCTGTGCTTGAAAAATAAAATGTCTACTGTAAAAATGTAACATGTGGGACTGTACAGGCACACTTTATGTAAGGGTTAATCCGTTTCAGGCTCCATTTTATAGTTTCACTACTTTTAGGCAAAAGTGAAACATAACTGTGTTTTCTAGGTATTATTTAAATCCTGCCAGCATCCCAGGAAAGTCACAATGCTTCAGTTACAAAAATTGTTCTCACTGACATCATATGGTTGAGGTTGTTTTTTTTAGGTACATATACAACTGTCTCACAGATGTCACCGTTTTCAAATGACCTGTGTTCCTCTTTCCCTGACATACGAAAACAAGGTATATGCACAGTGTGACTTTCTGGGCATGAGAAAAAAAAACCCTGAGAGGATCACATCAAAGAGCAGCCGAGTCATTATCAACACAAGGGCAATTCCTTCAATCTTTTTTTTTTTTTTTAAACTGTCAATAATATTAAGTTGAGATATTGGGACTTTGACTGTATAATATATTTTCACTACCTTTATAATGTCCCTCCATTTATTGCATTGAATAAACTCACCACCTAAATGAAGTGGCTATAAAACTCTTATATGGTGGAGACCCTCTGTGAGAATTATCAGTGTGTACAATCGCAGAAAATGCACCATACTGTTATATTATTGATTAATTATTATTTCAAAAAAGATTACTAGTTCATGTCAGATGTTAGAAACATTCAAGACTTAATTTGTACAGTAATGATACGTTAGTAGGTCCACAAAGTCGGAACATGTTGTCAGTTATCAGATTACTTGAGACATTTTGTTGAGGTTGCACGTTTTAAATTATAGATGAGGGGGACCCTTTGAACAATGCTCACGTTTCACACATATTGATCAGGGTGTCCCAGGCAAGGATTCTGCCTGAACACTCAAGGTACGGGAGCACAATTCAATATAAATCAACATAAATAAATCTGCCAGGCCAGCAAGGTTTCTTGACTATCAAATATTTTTAAAATTATAAAGCACAACGTGTTTCTTTGAGTCATTCATGTAAATGACCCTCCAGGAAGTACTTCAAACAAAGAAAACAACAACCATATGAGTTTTCTACTTCGACGGTATGTGTAAACGTAGGGTGACAACAAAAGTACCATTATGTATGGCAAATAAGCAAAATTATATTGAGTCTGATCGTCTCAAAACTCAGCGATCCCCGTCACTAGTGTGGCAGCATGGCAGATGATGTCCCTCTGACTCTGAGAAAACTCAAAATTCCCCAAACTCAAAATTAAGATTCTGCGAAAATGTGGACAATTTATTTTTGCAAAAAAAAAATAAAAAAAAAAAATAATGTGGAAATGTGGATTTGAATCCCAGTGCCAGGTGACAGACACGGTGACCTGCAGACGGGATGGGAGATGGGCGTGACAACTGAGGCCAAACACAAAAACAATGACCTGGATATCATCCACTGGGTCCAAATATGCACCCAGGGTACAGACTTTGGAGAAGAACTCCTGACGTATGGCCTTCATTAAACTAAGCCATCCAGAAAACACGAGCGAAGTAGAAAACATAACGAAACCAAGACTGCATTGGCGGTTCTTGTAATGTTATTCGCTACATGAGAAGCAGAACGGATACATTGTAGTAAAAAAAAATAATGTAGTTAATAACTTATGTAACAACGCTGGCACAGTACGTTTCGCCTGCATGAATAAGTTATAACCTCGTCACGGTGCTGCAGTTGTTCAGCAGCATTATGGATGGAAACTAGCCGCGCAGTAATGTGTCCTGCTGTGACAAAATAACCGCAACGACCTGACCTCGGGTTTTTTTTTTTTTTAAGAATATTAAATAGAGCAAAAGTCGCTTACCGAGCTCGTTGGCGCTTCTTTGGAAACTTTCTCCGTCAAAAACAGCTACTTTTCTGTTAAAATACACTGACAACGACTGCCAGTGAAAACTTTTCTAGAAAGTGAACGTACAAAAGCGAGGGTGAGCGCTCAAAAATCTTTTCCTTTTCTTGCCAACACGAGAAACACTTCTCCGACGTAAACGCAGTTTGACGCCCAACCCATCCCCTCACATTGCAGTCTTTCGAGCGCAGAAAAGCACCATATTGACACTTCTAACTGCCAATAGCAGTCGGCAACTCTGCCGTAGCCAATCAAAATCCAGTTTATAAACAGAAGAGGCGGGGCGTAATGAGAAGGTTGGTTGAGAACGCCATGTTGACTGCTGTCGCAACTGAGCTGTTACCACTCGCAAACCCTCCCTGCGAATAGACCACAGAGCAGGCCGGCACGCTTCGTTGTTCCGGAGGGAGGACGAGCACTTCGACAGAACAGCCAGGCTGGAAGTCATCTGAGTTACTGGCAATGCCGACGTCATGAAGAGTTTAATAACACCAGGGCACTTGATTATTGACCTCGGGGCATTCTAATTTCTCGCCTGATATACCCACCTTCTCAGAACAGAATAAACACACAGGTAATCAGGTATTTAAAAGGTTCATCAAATTCAACAAAATAAAATAAGAGGAAGTATGTATTATTTAATAAGGCTTTATTTATACTGAATTGGTCAGGCAAAAAGAGGACTTATAAACACAACAACAGCAATTATGAGTCACATTACGTTGCAGCAGTGCGCCTGATCTTTTTTTTTCTTTCTGAATGGCAATATTTCTGTATAAACTGCATGGCCCGCTTCACGTTTATAGCAGGCTCGAGTTGTTTAATAACCAGTATCGCTTAAAATTAGGCAAAAATATTGGCATAAACACACATTTCTTCAAAGGTTAAACTTCAAGTGTGACTGAGATAATATTAGGGTTTTGTTTTTTTTTTCAAACTCAATAAAAAGATATTGCTGAAAATATTGTAAACCTATGCGTGATTACATGCCTATAACTGATTTATTTTTGTTTCTTTTATGGCCTTTCCACTTGATGCTCGTACTCACGCAGTCCTCACCATCACACCTGCAAGCAAATACACGTCCTTTTTCTCTTGTCTTTCTCCCTGTACCTCTACCCTGCTCTGTGCTCAGACAGAGCACTCTCCTTAATTGCATTTCCCTGCCCATTGATTATTCTAATGGTGTTCCATGCTACGCAGTGGGCCTCCGCACGCCTACACCACATCAAGGTCACACAAGTCCCCATAAGGAGGAAAATGGAAGCCACACATTCACACATTCACCTTGTTCCTGTCTGAAGCCCTGCGTTCTTATCTTTTGTGATCAAAAGTGGTCACGGTTGAACAATGCCATTTCCAGAATAATTACAATAGCTTCCTGTCATCGTACACTATCTTCTCTAAGTTATAACGGCAGCCTCATTTTATGATTTACCATCAGATGGCTCGTGACGTCATTTATTTTCATAATTCAGAGGAAGAACATAAGATTGCACCGGGTTGCTCCAAAAACATTTGCGGACTGAATAATCCAGTTGCGATGTTCTGATATTTATTAAAGTGCCATGCCATTCATAATAGCTGGCAGTGTGCTGTCTCCATTCATCCGCATTTAGGGTGACATTTGCCTCACCACGTGTTACAAAATCAGTCATTAAACTGTCATCTTGCTCTTCAGACCATTCATTTTCTGCCTGCAATTACTCTGGAGAAAATGTAATCGGGATGTGCCAATGTGACCATGGTGACGCAGTTGTTCTTCTTCGCCTCTGTGCTGGAGCGTGCTTTGTGAAACTTGGTGAGTACAATATGTCCAGATGCAACAGATATGACATGGTGGATGTACATCAAAACATTACATGTAAGCGATGATCAAAACATGTCTTCAAGCATGCCGTGTTGAAATTCACCACAGCCAAAGTAACATTTTTTATTTCATTATAATCAACTTGAAGTTTTTCATGAAATTACGGCTGAATAAATTTTGAATGAGTGACCAATTAATGACCCAGAAAAAGAGCAGCGAGCGATGTTTCTCCGCACAGTAACGTAGTATTAGTTCTTAAAAGGATCTTTTTATCGAAACATAGAAAATATACACGTAGGATATCGACTTGCTGCCTCTTCAAAAAGGTAAAACATTAGCTCTTAAAGTTAGTGTCCCAAACAGAATTTTTCACTTTTTAGTGTGGTGTTATCTGTAATGGTTTAAAGATCCTAATATTTGAATTTATCAGTGTTTCAATGTTCCCAATATAATTTATTAGACATCACACACATATTTTCAGTCATTTACACTTCGGTCTTTAACACGGACAAACCTGACATTGTAACATGCCTAACACATGTTGTGAATGTGTGAATAATTAGCAGTAAATAAGCTTTATGCCCCAAAGCTTTTTGATTATCAGGAGTGAAGTTTTGTAAAGTGTAAATCCAGTCCAACTCATCTCCTCCTGCACTTCATCTTCAGTTCTTTTTATTTTGCTGTAGGACTAAACTCTGCCTACTTGTTCATACACATTACATTACTTAAACCATCCATTATAACATGTGTCTCGCAAACAACTTCCTTTTACCATACGTATTAATGTGCACGTCATACATGGGAAATAGGAAACATTACATTCTAACAGCAAAAGACTATTTATATATTTTTTTCTTATAGCCATAGAATTAATCAAACCAACAACAAACAGCAAATACTGTTGCATATCTTAAAAGCTAACTTTGTTTTTGTTTTGTTTTTCTTATTTGTATGCTAAATAAGAGCAAATATGAAAGTCATCCCTGTTGGGTAGAATAAAAAGAGAAAAGAAAACATGACATAGATTGTGATCATGTCTAGAAAGTCCCTACGACCAGAACTCTGTCCTTGTGATTAGACTCTTCCTTCTTCCTCCTCACATCTCTTCCTTCACAGCCTTCTTTAGGTGGTCTGGCTCCACCATGACCAGCTGAGAGTCCTCAGTCACCTCCAACAGATCCTCCATCTCTGGGCTGTCCACCCTCACCAGCTCCCCTTCCTCCACCTCCAGGTGCACGCCCAGCCCGTTCTCCTCTCCCCCCGGCTGAAGCTCCGCCTCGGTCACCTCCACCATCTCTGTGTTCTGCACCACCTCCTCCTCCCCTTCTCGGATCTTCTTGACGTGGAAGGTGAAGGGGGGAACGCGGTACACGGTGGTCTTGGAGCGAGCGTAGATCGTGTGGTCGGGTGTGAGGGACTTCTTCGCCTTCTCCTTGGAGGTCTTCATCTTCGCCCTGCGCTCCATGTTGGGGGTCATGCGGGTCCCGAGCTTGCCAATCTTCTTCTCCAGGCTGTGCTTGGTTTTCTCCAGGTTGTCACGGGTTCTCTGTCTCGTCTTCTCCAGGTTCTCCCGGGTTCTCTGCTTGGTCTTCTCCAAGTTCTCCTTGGTCTTCAGTTTGGTCTTCTCCATTTTCTCCTTGGAGAAGGCTTTCTTTATGTTGTCCACTTGCTGTTTGGTGCTGCGTTGGAGGCGCTTGGTGCGAGACTCTTCGATAATCTCCTCAATCTCCACCTCTTCATCTGAGTTGAGATTGGCAGGTAACTCCTCTTGTCCCTCCTCAGGTATTTGCTCCAGGCCCTCCGCTGCTTCAGCTACCGTCTCTGCCGTCTTGGATTTGGATGCCTTTGGTGCCTTCATTTGGTCCTGAGGACACAAAATAGAAAGGATAAGAAAGACAGAACACCAACAAACCACAACAGCAGCATATTAAAGGGTTACAGAGTGTGAATTGAATAACATTTTCAATTTGACATTTAGTACAATATTAGCAGAACTGGCGCTCCACTGATTGGGTATATAATTAATGGAAATTATGACATTTCGTTTAATATGTTGTGAAAATTATAGGCCTGAGAAAGGTAAGATAATGGTGAGAAAATAAATTGAAAATGTGAGCGTGATACTCTGCCTTCTACCCACTCAGTGCACACAGCGGTTCACTGTTTGTAGCTGGTGAAGACCGCCATCTAGTGGTGTCAATCGTATGCCAACAAAACCAGTCGTTATAAGTTTAATTATTGAGAAACACAAGAACATAGGCTGCTGTTGTCACGTGCATTGTACAACGCATCTCTGGAGTAATAATACAAATATGGGGCTTGATAGAAAACTTTTATTATCTGCAACTCCAGTCACACTGAAACTAAAGCCAACAAAATTTTGCATCCGACCAGGGGTGTATTTCCTGTGATTAGATTTCTGTATAAAAACTTCTGTTGGCCATTAAAGCTCCACATTACGTTCACATCTAACAGCAGACAATCCCAACCTACATTTAATATCTAGAAATATTTGGAAAAAAAATGTATTTTTTTTTTTTAAAAATCTATAAATCATAGAAATTCTATCATAGAGAACGCCGTTTTAATTTCACTGTAAAGACTTGGTGGTTAGTAGAGTTTTGGTTTATCACATAATTAACAGCGTAGCAGTTTCACAACTGGTCGAAAATATCTGCATGTAAACTAGACCTGGGACCACAATATCTGCTCTGCATACAGCGGTACAGAGGTAGCGCCTTTTAGACCAGTTGCTCAAGTTTATATTTAAATTCCTTCCAACTCTTTACAAAACCGCTCCACGCTTCCACAACATACACAGTCCTCATGAGTCCACAAACAAAGGGCACGTCGTTATAACATCACTCATACAAACATCAAACTACTTGTTGTACTGCTGACCGCTGCCAGTCAATCAGCACTGCAGCAGCCACATTCCCATGCTGTTTGGCAGGACACTGTCAGTGTGGCACCTGATATCCACACAGGGAGAAGCAGGACTATGCTAAGAATGTGACCCCCCCAACAGAGTGTCTGTGACCCCCCTCCCCCTTCCCACAAGAGGGATTAATGGCCCCACCCTGCTGCACCGCAGCGCCACACCTCACTGCATCTTTGTGGATTTAATCCTTTCAGCATCTTCAGTGACACTGTAGATACAATCGCTGTTGGCAATGAAAATAATAATAACTGAACAGAAATATGAACCTAAGTCACCGTGGTCGCCGAGGCCAGCCTGATACTGATACTTTTAATGGTCAGTTTTCTCTGACAATTTTAAAGGCCTTACATTTTGACCGTTTATATAGTATACCATCGAAAATAGTGAATTACAGGATTTCAGTCCATTTATTTATTTAATCAATTTGATTACTGGTCAGGCACCTGCACTTATTAAAAAAGTACTGCAAGACTCCAGACTCAAAAGTAAAGAAAGCTGAAGAAGTTGTGGCTCCTAAACTTTAGACCTCTCCCCTGTTGGACTAAAACTCTGTAGACTCTGTTGAGACCTTAAGAAAGCAGCTCAAGACAAATGTTTTGATCTTGCATTTGTGTTCGTTTTTATCTATTTTTATCCACGATTCAGTTATTATTTGTTAAACTGTGCATATGTTAAATTCTCTTTTTATCTTGAATCAAGGAAGTCGAATATATAGATGTTTGAAATTTTAAGCATCATTTGACCGAATGTGATGCCTCTCATCATATTTTAGCAATACTGTTTAACATTAAGAACATGAAGCTGATAAATAAATGTGTAACCAGGAACAGGAACTCCTTCACAATAAACTTTTTAGCTCCAAATAGAAATTTGCTTTGATGAATTGTGTGAAATTTTGAGATATATAACTCCTACTCATTTTGTCCAATAATGGCTCTGTGAAGAGATCAATAAATGTGATTATTGTCAGCACGTTGTCACGTACAAACAATAACTCCTGCAGAACACAGGCTCAGTGGAAACAGTGTTCCTCAATGCTGACAGCAGACGTCGATTTATCTTCACCATCGAGTTCAACACCTCCTCATGGGGAACATTGTAAAAATAAACAGTTTAAAAAGGCAGCAATAAATAATTTGTCAGAACAATCATCATCACCACGTCGACAGATTACATTCACGCATCACTTCTGACACAAGTGAACATCTTCATCGTTCAATCTAATATGAAGTGTATAATCACCCCCAGCCGCTTGAAGTCACTTCAGATTAAATCACTGCTGGTTCTTCTCCTCTCTTCTCCATTTTTGAAACACTGTCTCTTGTCTCAATTCAAGTCACGCAACAAACAAGCACCACATCCTCTTTAGACTACTTGTTTTGTTTTCCATGACAGTATTGTCACTTCATAGAGACGTGCATTGCAACTCAACGTCTTGATACATTACTCATAGAGAGGAGCACGGGAGAAGAGAGCGGACAAATCCAGAGTCAGCGCAACAGCGTGTGTCCGAGTGACTGCAAATGGAAATAAACATACAAATATTGAGGAAAAAAAGTAGTTTTCTTCACAGCGAGTGAATTGGATCAAATACGCAGCTACATCCAGTTTAGATTTTCTGGAAAACAGGAACAGCGAAAGGTTTGAAAGTAAAGCTTTTTACTGGTTTATCACTGTTAATGTAATAAAAGTGGTACACGTGTCACGACTTATTGAAATTAGAATAAACAACAAGTTGCAGTATTGACAGAAAAAAATTATTTTCTTCCCGACTTCTGAAAGACAAACACCTGTCAGATCCCATAAGCAGCACATCTCCCCGGACAGTTCAAATACTGCCATACGATCCATCATAAAATGGACATTGCTTCCTTATCTGGTGCTGAGTATGGAGCGCACCTGGCGGACGCGCTCTGTATGGGTTTATTTTGGGGCTGGCCTTTCCCACTCTCTGGATTCCATCTACCGCTCTCTGGCAACCGGCCACCACAGCGCTCACCCTCCGTCAACCAACACCACCCCCCACCCCCGCTCGGCAACAGATAAACACAGCGCCCTGTCACCGTAGCAACCACCTCCTCATGTTGTCCCTGGTGGGTAGCGGAGTTTAGCTGGATAAACAGCTGACATCTCTACAACAATGTACTGACATGAGGTTCTCAGTTGTTGCGTGTGTGTGTGTTCGCCTACGATTAAACTAAAATAAAAACGCTGCACCTGCTTTGCATACTGAGCAAAGTAAGGGCGAGTTATATCAATGACATTAATGTAATACAGTATATTTTGAACACATGGACATAACTCTACTGCAACATTTTCTCATGTAGTTTCTTGAAAAGTGCCCTGAGAACTAACTAGGGAATTAAAGATAAACACATGCGGGATAAACATGTGCATAGAGTTATAAAGTACATTAAAGAAATGGCTGTGTAAGAATCTGTGAGTGACCTCATCTGTCCCTGGCAGAACTTGTTTACTGTTGGAGGGGCGTCTAAACATTTAAACCCGGTGTCTTAAGCGTACCTTTCAAAAATACATGGAACATATTATTATTGTCTCGTATTTGCGGGGGCAACACAAAGGAAAGGGAAACCTGGTGAATAAATACAAACATAAAAATAGCATTAACTATGCGTGAGTGTGACATGTACCCCCACCCTCCCGCAAAGGGAGAGACAGATTTTTCCGTAAAGCCAAACTATGAACACCTGAATAGGAAGCTTCTGCAGCCAATGGAAAACAGCAGTGCACGGCATGCTGGGAGCTGGTGAGGTCATCCATAACAGGGAAAATAAACCATAGAGAAGGACCTTGTTAATTTCATACTGCGCCTCACTAAAGCTATGTAATGCTAATCACGATCATTACTGACAAACTTAAGAGGTTTTTCCAGGCAAACAAGTTTTGACTTGAAATTGATGGAAAAAAACACGCGCCACATTTAAAAAGGATTTCTATACTTATTTAAGGATTTTGAATCACTTTAAAAGGTCTTGTTTGGTGAACCGACTGAATGGTTCCACATGCTGTTTTTATACCTGCGTTTTCCGATCACTTACATTAAAGGTTTTTATTATGCAGTCAGAAAGTATCGTCTGACCAACTGGACTTTTGGCTCATATTAATATTGATAATTGGGTGTAAAAAAACAACAACTTTTAACTATGATGACCAGAGTTTGAGTCCGTGACAAAGCAAAAATTGCATTTCTTTAAAGTAACATATTTAACTTGCGTAACATGCATTAGGAAGCTTATGTGATGTTAATTTACAAATCTTAACCCAAACTAAGATTTTTTTTTCCTGAACATATAAAAGTAGTTTTGGTACCTAAATCTAAGGCACTTTCCTTTTCATGCCTCAGAGAGGCAAAATATGACACCGTCGTTACTGTAGGGGTTATTAAAGGCTTTGGTGTAATATCAGTGGAACATTTTATACTGCTGAATCAACTTTTTAGGATTCTCTAGAGGAGAAACTATATAATCCTGACACTGTTTATACATTTCCTCACACCTGTACATACCTCTATAAACCTATATATGTTTGGATATTGATACATTTGTGAAAAGCCGATACAGCATCAGACTAATTATCACTGTAACTCTACGAAACGGTATCTTGATGACTTTGTGTGCCGTATTTGAGTCATGTGTTTAAAACGGGCTCATGGGAACATGGCGTGTTGAAACATTTCACTGTTTACATTCTGAATACTTGACTCAGCCGGCATTGTGGAAATTGTGATAGTATCAGTGGACCCTGTTTGGGATTCTCGGCTTGATTACAAACCCAATAGACTGAGGGCTTGAGGACGAATATGTTAAGTCCATTAGAGTCCCTGTGTTACCTTCCTCTCTCCTCCTACTTACTGGCAGTGGTAAACTCGGCCCTCTGTGTGTGTGTGTGTGTGTGTGTGTGTGTGTGTGTGTGTGTGTGTGTGTGTGTGTGTGTGTGTGTGTGTGTGTGTGTGTGTGTGTGTGTGTGTGTGTGTGTGTGTGTGTGTGTGTGTGTGTGTGTGTGTGTGTGTGCGTGTGTGCGTGTGTGTTTACTGACAGGTGCCCAGGGGAATAGTGACTGAGTATGTATGCTGTACTCAATGAGAAGGTCTCTTGCTGATGTTTCTTTCCTCTGAGAATAGCGTGAATCATACCTCATGGAAAAGTGGGCCAGAAAGAGTGAGAAGTCTCTCTTTCACTCACTCTGAGCGTGTGCTCGGTTTGTTCAGACAAGCCAACAACTGTCTGGGCTGAAGAAGGAGGCACAACGCGGGAGACGCAATTGAAAAGCCACAGCAGAACGAGGGGAAAACCTTTGGTAAACAACTATAACTACAACTCTTCAAGGAAAAAAACAAGCGAGGCAGAAATGCGAAGCTAAAAGAGATGCGGTTAAGAGGCTCCGTCATCACCTGTGGGAGATCAGAAACCTCCTAATTTGGTGACTTGGACATTAAATTCAATATTAAATAAAGAATTTTTCCTCCCGATGGTAAAAATAAGCCTTCAAAAATAATTTAATTCAAACTTTTCATTACGCAACAGCAATGCTTTCTCATTTTTTCAGGGGCAAAATGTTCAGTCTGACTCATACAGAGGCTCGGGGATAACGTAACCACTGACTGTTACCACGGGCGACAGAGGAAACAGTACCCACAATCAGCGCTATACTGAAACCACAGCAGCTTTGACTAAGGCTGCTGGCATCTATCTGCCTCCGCAGCCTTCTCCGTCTCTCTAGCTGCTGTTACAAGACCGTCACTGATCCACTACGTTCAAAGCTCTTGCTTTAAATATGGTACAGCTGCAACAAAGACAAGCCCTTTTTTGGTATTTTAAGTGATTTAGCCATTGTCGTGGAAATGATGTATTTCCAGTGAGAAATGAACAGATAAACAAAGATACAATGAACTGTCTTTTGTAAAAAAGTCAATGTTTCAGCTGAAAGGACAGGCTCGTGCACACATGATGAGTCTGACCCCACGTACAGATACAGCCACACATTTGTAACCGAAAACTCGTAGTCAAAACAGAACGGGGAGATCTTCCACCGTGAGAATGTTTTGTTTCCCTCTTCACATATAGTCACAGACATATCGTCCAACACGTAGACATAACTACAACATTTTGCTGTTACAGACGTTTCATGCATGCAAAAAAGAAACCTGCTCTCCTCTGGATGTTTCTTGTTATTACTAGCTGTAAGGCGGTTGTGTGCTTTTCAATTTGTGGTGTGTGCGTAAAAAACAAATACAGGTAACTACTATATTAAATAACAATCTATCTAGTATATACTCTTAAACCATAAATACATGCTATATCATTTACAAATGGCATATATATTGTGATACATTCATGATCCTATTGCATTATGCAATTCTAAATGTCTTTTCTTACTTTCCTGTTGCATAATGTCAATCCAAATGTTTGTATCTACGTTCTATCTTGTAATTGCACTAATTACAAACCTTTTTACTTTCCTATTTGCATTTGGAATAATTACAAGATTATTACAAAGAATACAGTATATTAATAACTGCCATTAGTTAGGAAATAAAGCACGTCTGACTGTTGTTTAGATCACGAATGAGTGCCCAATAACACAGACCTGCACGCTCGCAGGCGTTCAGCGGGCTTGTAGATAAACAGACACACACTATTCCTTTTGAGGCAGTGTGATGAAAGGCCTCTGCAGTGAGTCACAGGAGCAGCTGTCTGATCCTGTCCAGTCCTCCTGCAGCTGTGCACTTAGCTTTCACAATGAGTGATATCATTGACCCACGTAGCCCCCCCCAGGACGGGAGAAGGCCAAGCGAGAGATTGACATGAGGCAGAGTTGGGAGGTTCGCGTGCGAGTGTCCCACATACGCTTGAATCGTGACGCTTTTAAAGAGGGCTAAAATAAGGAGTTTAATATTGATGCCTCCCACGCTCCACTAAATAAGGGTCAAACAATTCAGAGGACGAGCCAGCCGCCTCCTACCTATGGCATCTTGGGGGCGACTCTCATGAATGAGGGCACAATGCAAATTCTGTTTCACGAAGGCGTCCTATTCATTTTAGAACAAGCTACTCTGATGTTTAAGTGTCCTGCTGGTAACGGAAAAAATAACAGCCAATCCCAGTCTGTCTATAGACAGATTCAGTCAAAGAGAGGGCTTCTGTACACCACATGGCCAACCGGGCGATGTCATGTTACAGTTCACGCCACAGGAAGGGAGTTCCTGGGTATTTCTGTCATGGTGATTTGTGATTTCATGCACTTGGGGAAGCCCTATTCCACAGCTCAGCCTTCCCAAAACCACCAACTCTGAAACCACTGGAATCCCAGCAGGGTTAGTCCCATGCAAAGACGGAAAATGTACTTTTCCATTTACGCCTCTGTGTGAACTGGCAGCTACACTACTGGAATATATTATATAACCATGTCTTTCTCTCCATTGGTGCCATTTATACGGACAAAGTGCACTTTCAGCCAAATTGAACAATTCTCAGCTCAAATTTTCCATTTATGTAACTGAAAGAGTGAAACCAGTTGAGGCATAAACAGGAATTTGCACATTTTACTGTGACCATTTAGATATTAAAATGGTTTGATTTCCACCATTTTAAGTGAAACAGTGTGTTGTAATAGGGAAGTAAGTCACAGTATCCTTTGTCTTTTTATTACTAAACACAAATTACAAGATTTGTTGATGAATTGAAGGAAGATATAAATTGCCCAAATGAATTCACTCCCGAGTCCAGCTACACAAAACTCTTAACTACTGAATTACTTTGGGCCAATTCAATGGTTAATGACCAACAACTCCTCCAAAGTAACATCTGGAGGTAGAGGAAAGAAGGCATTCGGCCAATCACACACATACTTTGCTAAAGACAACTGGGACATTATCGCTGGAAAAGATGACATAAGAGACACCAACTTGTGCCAAACACTGATACACTTACTACACTTGGTAGTAATGGAATAAATAAACATCCTCGTGAAATTAATCAAGTGCTGTTTTAAATAATGACGGCAATGTAATCCAAAACTGTATAAATTCTTGAGGAGAAAAAGTGTACTTTACCTCATAAACACAATCGTGTGTTAACGGCAAACTTTTCAGTAACATGTTTTTTCTTAAGTTAATAATGGTTTGAGATATTTAATACAAAAAATATAGTTGATTGAATGTACTTTAATTAAGCTCCTGGGATCAGTATTTTTTTTTACTGGACTTCAGTAATAGTGTTCAAATCCTCATTGAAAATGTATTTTCATTAGCATTACTAGATTAGACACAATCGAATGCTCAAGTTTGCCTCGTCCACTGAGAACATAATTTATGCACAATTTCTATCATTTATAGATTCATAATCCAAAACACGCATGTGCATGCAAAATCTAACGCCAAGGGTACGCAGAACTCACCGTGTCCTGGCAAACTCTCAGTGGCAGCATATTACTCGCATACCAGTGACAAGAACAGCGAGCCGTCACTGCAGCAGTGAAATAAAGCACTGGGGGAACCTGACTGCTGCACTTCAGACTGACGGTTGGCACCGGTCACACTTTACTTTCACACGCAAGGTGTTAAGTTACAGAGATAACAGTCACTTGTATTACTAGTGAATGTGTGGATGCAGCTTCAGCAGCATGTTAGAAAAAAAAGATGCATCAAAGGATGTCTCCAGAGGTCGATTTGCAGGTAGTTTCATTTGTGTGTTTGGAGGTGGCCACTTACTGTATTGGTGCTGTGAAGTTTTCTTTGGGAAATCTTGTCATTTTACACACGCATCATAACATGTGATGCTAAAAATGTGCATTTATCTGGAAATAACCCCAAAAAAACAGTATATAAGAAAATGAATCAATCAATTGGTGGTGCTGATTTTCTAAATTCAGACTCAGTCAATGAAACAGGACACTACACCGTTCCACTGCTCAGATCATTTGGCCAAGTTTTTATTTTGGCAATGGCCTCGCCTGAAGGGTGTGCCTACAAATCTTGGAATAAACAGCACGGAGAGTATCAGCAGCTTCCACCGAGTTGTGATGCGCTACGAGGACACATTTCAGTGAGTCGTCCAAGAAGCTGGATGACAACTACAACTGTTTAAGCTGAGTGGGCGACCTGATCAGACACCCAGCTGGTGAATCCTGTCGTCTGCTGCTGCTGCTGCTGCTGCTGGGGACGGGGATGTTTGGCGAGATGGGAAAGCAGCTTTGGCCTGAGATCACCAGTCTGGCTATTTTAACAGGTGCGACTCGGGAACGTCCTCTCGTTGATGAAGAGAAACAGCTCAAAAGCACTAAAGACAGGAACACACGCTCGCGGCGAATGACTGCGAGTGTTACAGCTAAATGCAACACAAACTAATAAGCCGGTGTCTCATATTTCCTCTGAACAACATCATCACACACTTTATAAATATGTCCTTGAAGTACTCCACCATGTAAATCACACATGGTGTGAAAGTTCTGTGGAAGACTCAACTCATAACTAGCTCACAAAACATGTGCAGTGTTTTCACATGCAGAAATAGCAAGAGTTCTCTTTCTGCTGTACAAACTAAATCCTAGCAAGAGCAGCACAGGAAGTGGTACAGCAACACTATCAGCAAGTCCACCTCCTGCACCTCACACACACACAAACTACAGAAAAACAAGGTGTTGCACACTTGATCTGACAAACCAGATCAGACAGGAAATGTGTAAAATGACTCCCGCCTAATTACCACACAAGTGTTCGTCCTCACTGAGGATAAGTGATTAAAAAGGTTTTCCCTTTCAACTTGAGCATACATTTTTATGACACAGGCGGCTAGAAAAATCCTGTTTGCTTTGCAAAAGCAAAGAAAACAGAAAAACATGGGGAACAATAGCAGAGGATGGCGGCCGGTATGCACGTGACATCATTAGAAGGATTTTTCCAAGCAAGGACAATGGCTTTGAGCTTTCCTGAATAATAAAAGAACCACAAACAAAATGTGTGAGAGAGAGAGAGAGAGAGAGAGAGAGAGAGAGAAGATTAGAGCAGTACATTCAGATTTGGCCAAACAAGCCAAAAGAAACAGTGTTTTGGCTCCATGAGGTCGCTGGTTGCTGATAAAACAAATGTGAGGAGAGGAAAAGACAAACAGAGGAAATAATAGTTTTACTTTAAAGGAATAGTTTAAAACTTTGCGGGCCAAGCGTTCAAATGAACAGCTCAATGCCACGCTCACCCCCGTATAGAAAACGTGAAACCACTAGCTTACACACTGATGGACTATTCTTGGTCAGCCACAGGAGACTTGTTGTCATCGTGAGTTTGCTGGGCAACCAGTGGAGAATCCAGGAAGTAGCTGCTCTCAGTCAATAAATAGTCTGTGCTGTAAGCCTCTGTCAAAAAAAAAAAAAAATTGTTCTTACGCTTACTTTCTTCGTGTGTATTAAATAAACAAGATTTATCACGAGAGCTTTAGGGGTGCCAGCAGACTTGTCCCCTTTGGACAGAAAAACATGCTAAGCGAAGCTAACGAGCCGCTGACTGCAGCTTCATATTTAGCAGAAAGACACGACAGTATTTACAAAAATCTTGAACCGCTGCTCTCACAAAATTTGAAAGATTATCTTCATAAGATGAAGCAGTTCACTGAGGTGTCCTCAAAGTGCAACTTTCTCAGAATAGTTCACCGTTGGATATCTCGGCCTCCAAAAAAGTGTTTTTCCTCTGTATGTCACTTTGCCACTAAGCTCCACGAGTCGCTGGATAATGTTCTACGTACAAGGGTTCGCACAGAGCTCAACGGCGAAGGAGCTCGACACGGTAGCTGACGTGCAAGAGTTAAACGTGGAGTCCGCCAGATATCTTTCCACCCACTCAGGGAAGAGGAGCGCAGCAGGACAGAAGGACGCAGAGGAGAGTCTCGCTGGAGGAGAACACCGTACTTTACAAGTGCTGTGGCAAAGAGTGAATGAGCCGAGCTCTTAGCTCTGGATTAGACATCTGAGTGGGAGTAAATGGGGCTACGTTGACAGTGGGAGCGATAAGGGAGACGGACAAGTGGGCACGCTGGCAGGAGGCGCAGAGAAATGCCAGCAGGGTGAATCACGACACTAACTTGGTGCTGCTGGTCGGTTGAGTGCTTTTTGGTCAAGTTGTCAGCAAAGACCTGCTAAGTGCTTCGTAACTTTCATGTCTGTAATGAGGCTGAAACCCAATTCATGCCTGACAACAAAGATTTAGTGGGCTAGAGAATCTAAAAACCTTTGTCTGCATCGCAATGTCTGGACTGAGTGGAATTGGTGTATTACACAGTGTGGGCGGGGCTAAAGGCTATTCTAGAAAAAGTGGTCGTGAGGCTTGTTGGCTGTGAGCTGAGCTCGGCCAGCTCTGTGAGGCCCGTGTGGCGTAAGTAGACGGTAACGGAGAGGTCTTCCATCTCCCTGATAGAGTTGACCACATGGCTTTTACTGTCCTTGAGCTGCAGCCAAACACACCCTGATTCCAGACACACAGCCGGGCGGTCTCACACTCTCATGCACTATCACATTGCGTAGACCAAATTAATCCACGTAATTAACTAGCTAATGAGTATTATGAAACACATACACGTGGCCGACGGATCAGATTGGCTGTTTAAAATATACTGCTAACTCTCCCATTTAAACTCAAGTAAAAACGTGCACGCTGATTATGATGCATGTAAATCCACAGGGTGTTACATTTAAATGAAGGATAAAGGGACTCTACACAAATTGCATAATCAAGCTTGTGTCTGTAAAGTCTTTTCATAAATAAAGACTGTTGGGTTGATTGACAGTAGGCAGAGCACTGCTCTTTAATGACTGATTGGTTTCCAGGTAACAATCTCATCATCTGGTTTACTTTTGGTAATAACATAACTACCAAAAAACAGAACCGGCTCCATCTGCCTCAGGACTCGCAACCCTTGGACGCTCAGTTGTAATATTTGTCGAGAGACTGCTGGGACTCCTGTCACACAGCAGGACACCCCTCGTCCATACAAGTCTCCTGGGCAGACCATATGGAACGTGTTGGTGAATCAGTGCCAGAGATTTAAGTTAGCAGAAGGCCAAAACAGTAGTGGACGTTGGCTTAGCTGTGCAACGTCTGTTTGAGGATGAGCAGGGAGCTCAGTCCGCCTCCACGGCAGATATCTTTACCTTCACTATCCAGCAGCTGAGAAACTTCAACCAGCTTCTGCATTCACTTCCAATCATGCTTAACAGAGACCGAGCTCAAAAAGACAAGCAGGACTTCCTGATTACTTGAGGATCAATGTTTACAGCTATCATAAGGTTTGAATTAGAAATATATACCCTTTCATCAGAATATAGTTTGGATCTCGTTTGTTTTTTCCTTACAGCCATCGGCAAACGATAAAACAGGACATGAATCTCGTGACTCTGTTGTAAAACAGTCACATTCCTGCTGTGTACGAGTATCGGGGAAACAAGGAACCAAACTTGGGCTTATTTTGAATAATCATGTTTGCCGTGTTTGCAAATGGTCCCTGGAGGACATCAATATCTTATGTAACCCCGTCAGGGAGGAGACATGCAGGGAGGGTGTGAGAGCGGCCGGTCTTGAATCACTGGTCCTCTGGGGTCCACTGGGCTCTGACGACAGGCTGGTGGCACCGAGCGCTGAGAGAAAGGGAAGAAACCTGAGGTGCTGCGAGGACGCTCACAGTCAATGGGGTTGTTAGTCCTAAACCTCATCCTCACAACTCATGTAAGAGCCCATCTAACAGCAAGGGAAGTGTCCCTAAAAGACATTTCAGATTATAAACTCTCAACATGTAAGTGGAGTCTCTGAAGGGGAGAAATGCTGGTGCTAATGAGGATTTTCTGAGGTGTGACCACATGGAGGTTCATATCAGTCTCACGGGAAGCTACGGTAACACAAAGCCTCATCACTACAGACTGAGAGCTGTTGTTATTATGATAATGTTACGATGCTACGTGATATGCAGCGGTGGAATATTCCTTTAGCGAATTAACGTTGCTTTACGTGAGCGTTTCCAATCGGTGCTGCGTTATGCTCCTCCACTGAAGCGAGGAAGTAAATATTGTGCATTTAACTCCATAAGGAAATGTTTATTTTAAAATTGTAATTACTTGGCAGATTCAGATTAATGCAAAATATAATAAACTTATGCATTTTGATTAATGATGAAAGATTGAGCTGTCTGGCAGTGTCCAGTACTTCAAATTAGCTCCACTTTTATCAGCTGTAACATTAGTTTGCAATCCAACTATATAATTTCTGATTGTATATATTTAATGGGCCCTTTTGCACAGTTACTACTATTACTTTTGGCACTTGCAAGTTTATCTTTAGCTCATGCCTCTGCACTTTTACTTGAGTACATTTCAGAATGCATCTAAATACTCCCTCCACATCCGATTTGACACGCATGTCTTCCATCACCACACCCTGCTGCTGCCAGGGGATCCTGCAGGCCGCCATCACGGCAGGTTTAATTATAAAGCATCCCCGAGTAAGTTTTTCCGGCCCAGAAATCTTGATGTGTGTGGCTATTCTCAGAGTGACAGGAGGAAGAAATGCGGCACCGACGGTTACAGCCGATATCAGCGGAACAAAGCAGAGGACGAGGTTCAAATGTTTACACTTATCGTACTCCAATTCTGGCTTCACTGACACCGATGCTGCAGGCGAAAGCCAATATTGGTGAGGAATGGCCACACACACACACACACACACACACACACACACACACACACACACACACACACACACACACACACACACACACACACACACACACACACACACACACACACACACACACACCTACACACACGTATACGAGCTTACATTAATAACATTAATGCCCCGGACGTTTACCTTAACCTCTGCTTGCTGTGCCCGAACCCTCATCTCATCCTTAATTGTAGATGCATCCCCCTCTAACACATTAACACACAGAGACGGTGGAAAGTGGTGAAACCTGACTGGGAGCCAGTGTTGATTTGCACCTCTGCCAATATGTGACCAGCCTATCTGTCGCTCAATTAAACTGGACACGGAGCAGCCATCCTCCGGGAATAAATAGACCGCGGGAGCCCGAAACAGACACGGCAACATGCGGCTCCTACAGCTGCTCTGAAAACACCATGGTGACCAAGTTCAGACTGTGATGAAGGTGCTACGGCTGAGATGACACCCGCAGGGACATAATGAGGAGGGATTTATACGGCGTCTGCTCGAACACAGTCGAAAGCACACACAGAGTATTCAAAACTTGAAATGAGACTCACATTTGCAAACTGTTCCCTTATTTAACCCTCGTGTTGTCCTCGGGTCAAAATGACCCGCAGCTGTGTTCAACCAAGTTCTATTTTATTTTCATATTTTTTGGGGATCATTGGTGACAAGTGAAGGTTTCTTTAAAGAATGATGACCAATGATCCCAAAAAATATAGAAATAAAATAGAACTTGGTTGAACACAGCTGCGGGTCATTTTGACCCAAGGACAACACGAGGGTTAAGTACAGAATCAGATAAACGCACGGACAGGTGAACAGGCTTGCAGGACATTATGCATGCAGTGTCAAAAGACAGCGGGGAGGGAGGGGGGGCACCTGCTTTGCAGAGTAATTTATTAAGGGATGCCAGCAGTGTAACCTGCTCCCACGACGGACATCCCAGGAGGGCGATGTGAAGAGTTTGTGAAGGCCAATACAGATCTCGAAGTGATCTCTGCTCACGAGAGGCTTCCAACGCTCAGTTTCACTTGCACTAATGTTTTTAAAATAAATATCTCTGTTGCAGCCGGTCTCTGCGGATCAGATGACCACTGTTTTAACAAAAAAAAATGTCTCCAGCTGTTTGATTTGTCGCCGGATGACGAGATTCCTGATTGAGTGACACAAGAACCTTTTACACGCAAGAAAAAAAAAACTGAAGCAGAGCTGCTTCCACAGCTGCAAGACATGACAGCACGTCCTGCTAAAAATAAGATTTGCTCACTGAGGTAGTTTCACCGATCATAGCTCTCACATGCGAGTTCATACGTGTCATTTCTTCTTCTTTTTTTTTTTTTACCTATTTTTTATTATTCAAAAGATATTTGTTGCTTCTGACTGTTTCATGCCACAGAACTTCAAGTGCAAACTTTGTGCACCGTAAATGTCAAAGTGTGTCACTACTTCTGAGAAACTTCCTAATAAAAAAAAAGAACTCCGACATCTTCATCTTACATGGCAGCAGCCTGCCAGCTATGTGAGCGCTCATCAGTGGGGCGTTGGTTCTGTCTCAAGTAGCCCCTCATGCCAGTGTTTATAGGCCTTATATTTTTATTTACTCCCACCGCTCTTTAAATAGTCATTGGGTAATCATGAAGTCCCGTGGAGTGGGAGGGGATACTACCTACCTGCCTTTTTTTTTTTTTTTTTTTCCCAGAGTATACTGGTTTTCCCGTCAGTGGTGAGTGGAGGAATCCAGCTCTCACTGAGCGTCAATACAAACTGTACAACAGCTCCTGAACAGTGGAGTGCAGTGTCGGGCACTTTATAAACGTCACAGCCACATTTAAGGAAAAAGTGATTCGAACATTTATGTCATAGAAATCGCAGAGCTAAAGCTTCGGCTTTACATCCTGCATCCAGAAACTCCCCTTTTCGTTTTCAGGCTCAGCTCGTGCCGCAGTGTGACTTTAACTCTCTGCAGTGAGATGATGTCAGGAGGTTGCTCCGACTGCCTTTTAGGTGAATATCACACTTCCTCGCAAACTTCCTATGTGATGTGGGGAATGCAACACACCCCCTTCAGGACTAACATGTAAGAATACTCCCATTAACAGCCACATTTAAAACATGAATCATGTTATCATTATTTTTTTTTTCAATAAAAGAATATCTGCTCTTACTTAATTCATGTGATGAAAGGAACAAAAGAAGGATCTCACCTGGTAGATGAGGACTTTGAAGTTGCGTCTCTTGAGCAGCTCGTTCTCGTTGCTCTCCAGCTTCTTGATCTGGCCCGCCTGCCTCTCCAGGTTGCTCCGTACCGTCTTGACGTTGACGCTGACCTTGCGCACCTTCTCCAGCATTTTGTTGACGGTGTTGGTCGTGCCGACGTGGTTCTTGGACAGCTTCGCCAGCTCGCCCTGGATGGTCGACACGGACTTCTCCATGGCCTCCTGCCGGGCCTCGATGCCGTTCTGGGTCTGCTGGATCTTGTCCACCACTCCGATTATCTTGTCGAGCAGAGACAGAACCATGACCCCGTTCATCTGAGCTTCACTCTTGCCCCCGGAGCCGGTGGCCAGCACCAAGTCCACCTCCTCGGCGGGGTCGTCTTCGTCATCGTCATCGACTGCCGGCTCGGTGGCGGCGCCCACCAGAGCGACCTCTTCATCGTCGAAAGGCACTTCTGCAAGGGCTGCATGCTGATTCTTGACACCTGTATCCGCCATAGCTGTCAACTCCAAACACAAGCCGCTCGCACGCTCACTACAGATAAAAATACACTACTGAAAAACAATCTGGAGGAGACACACTGCACAGAACTCCGGCTCTAATCCTTTCTCCTATCTTTCAAACAACTTTCTTGACCACTTTTTGCCTCTTTCGTGCCCTCGGTCTCTCAAACTCAACCCTATCTGTCTCTCTCTCTGCCTCTGCTCTGGGATGCCAGCCAGCCAAGGGGAGTTGGGCCTCTCACAGCTGAAGCATGTGTGCCCTGACTCAAATGCCTCTGCTCCCTGTGAAACCACCCAGTCCAACTTTTTCCCTTCACACACCCAGGCCTCCACCCACGGCTCCCCCCTGCTGCCTGGGCTCCACCCCGTTCTGTCCCCATGCAGACTCCACCTCTCCTGGTGACATGACGCCACTAGGGCCACTAGAGACAAGATCACAAAAAACATAACCAGTTAAGACCAGTGAAATATGGCAAAGTTGAGAGTTTCTGAAACACAGCTACTTTTTATGTTTAGATGCCCGACACTAAAGTCTGTGTTAATCTTTGTGGAAAGAAATACATTAAAGGTAAATCAGAATCTACAACTTTCCCTAATGTCCTATTTTGTGTTAACTTCAAATGTTATGGCATTGCATTGAGTATAGTCATTAAAAAAAAATTACATCCTGACTGTTATGAATTACCTGGGATGAATTAGCTGAATCACCTTTTTGGTTCAGTAAAATAAGGGCAAAATTGATTATCAAAATTATTGAAAAACACATATTGATCTTATTTTCACAAAATACATTTAAAAAATGTTATGTAATTTAGAAAAATTTACAAATAACTCAAACTAAACAACCATGAAGAATACTAACTGGGCACACCAATGAAATTTTGATTTATTTTGAAAGTACTCACTGGAAGTCATTAGGACTGCTGGAAGACAGGAATTGTTCATGATTCAGATCGAGCAGCATCTTTTGTCAACAGAAAGATATTTTACTGTCTTCTAATTTGGATATGTAAACAAAAATGTAGTGTTCTCGTTTAGTTTTATTTCATTTCTTCACATGCACATGTATCCAATTTTATATCCAATGCTTACCCCTGGTGTGATATGTTTTGTGGT
This sequence comes from Brachyistius frenatus, assembly GCF_029030835.1. NCBI lineage: Eukaryota > Metazoa > Chordata > Actinopteri > Embiotocidae > Brachyistius > Brachyistius frenatus. The sequence continues at coordinate 136,352 of NW_027210679.1, read as the reverse complement.
CAGTCATGAATCTAACTAAAAATGAGTTAAACAAATATGTAGAAATAACTATTTTACTGATATTTTGTGACGTGAAGTTAAAGTACTTGGAATCGTGTTTGTGCTGCCACCTAGCGGTCGCACAGAGAAACTACATTACATTAAAATATGTCAAGTCAACGTGAATGCAGAAAAGTTAGCTTAATATCCTTAATATATGTTTCAGTATCATTAATACATTTTAGACAATTCTTCGGTAAATACTCACGTTTAGAAAAAAATTGTTTCCTGACCTCCGTCGGGGGCCTCGGGAAAACCCGGAAGAAGAGCAGCGACGGTCACATGGGTGCTAACATGGCAGCTAGCAATGCTTATTCTCTGCATGTCACACGTGAAATTTAAACATTTAACATTTATCAGGTACTGGCCTTTTCATTTTTATTTTATTTTTTCCCCATGAATTTAATCTCATATTCCCAGTTTTTGTTGTTGTTGTTGTTGTTGCTTTTTTCAATGAGAACAAAAACCTAATCAAATATATGAAAGAGTAGATACAAAGTGCCAAATCCTCTTGAAGGACACCTTTTTTTTGGTGTGTTTATGGTTTGTTTGTATATAATATATATATAGATATATAATGTACTGTATATACTGTGCATTTTATATTTTTTTACTGCTATTTTATTGCTTTTCTATTATTTTATTCTATTATTTCTATTATTATCTTATTGCTTCTGTATGCTGCTGTAGCAAAAAAAAAAAAAAAAGAAGTCCCCTCGGGGATTAATAAAGTAAATACCTACCTACCTCCAATTGTTTCTGGACATCGCGTGGCCTTGTAGTTACGCCACGCGACCGCTAGGCGGCGTAAAACAACATTTGCACGAGTTGTCAAGGGAGACGACAGCGCGCGCGCACCCGCTTTGCCGTTCGTGACGTTTAAAAAGCTTTAATAAACAGGAGGGGGAGGGGGGAGGGGAGGGGCGGGGTTCATCCGCGGTCATGTGACTCCGGCTCGGAGAAACATCAATCGGTTTCGCGTTGCTGGGATACTTCCGCCTTGAAAGGTCGACGCTGGGTCCGACCGACCCAGTCCGCAATAAACAGGAGAGAGGAAACCGGGAGCGAAGAGGAGGAGGAGGAGGAGGGCAGAGCTCCACCGAAACAGTAAGGACACCGATAAAGCGAGGGTACGGCGGTGTTTAAAGTAATGTGTTTCCAGCGTTGATGTTGTTGTTGTTGTTGTTATTATTATTATTATGGGGCTAAGCGAGCTAAACGTTGAGCAACAGGTGTGCTAACTTAGCGTTAGCTCCTTTTTTTTTTTTTTTTTAGCTTTAAACTAACTGCAAACTAACTAGCCTCAGGTTAAGTATGATCTTAAGACGTCAGGGGAAAAAAAAAAGTTAAACGTTACTATTGTTTAATATCCTGAACTAGGAAACGGTTTGCTAATCTAAATGACCAACGTCATTTAATGTTGATATTGTTTTGCCAACGTTAAGGCTAGCTCATTAGCTCATCGACTACCGTCGCATTGTGATGATGTTAATAATTCGGGTGGGTCGATGTAAAAAGGGACCCGTCGGGGAGGTTTATCAGGAGCTACCTGTTGAATCTCTTGACAGGTGGAGCCTTCCGTTAGCCAGGCGACGTCGCTGAGGTCTTTGCAGCTGCTTGTCATTCAATCGGTTAAATAACGTGTCTATTATCATTTTAAATGAAGTCATTTAAGACTTTTACATTTATTTTTTTTAGGGTATTACACGTGCACTGGGAGTTGATGGAGCTGCTGTCACAATACTGAAGCTTACATGGCTGCAGGTCACGTGCTGCCTCGTAATCCATAGATAAGCCCTGTGGTCGTTTTACAGACGGGAGGTTTTTGCTGCTTAGCTGCAAGCCTGTTCAGACAAAAATCTATTTTTTTTTGGTTTGTTTTTTTTTTAGTTTGAAATGAAGCAATGCGACACGTGTTTTACACCCACCATAGAAAAATTAATCCACTTAAAAATCCTTTTAATGGTGTTGCAGTCTTGCAGATCCAACTCTTTCACATTTGCTGCAGTCCTGCTCTGATCACGGGATCACCGTGAGGCCGAGCTGGTACATTCCCCCCCCCCCTTTATAGCCTCTAACACAGGGGTGTCAAACTCATTTTAGTCAAGGGGCCACATACTGCCCACTTTGATCTCAAGTGGGCCAGACCAGTAAAATCATAGCATAATAACGCATACATAACGACAATATTTCTCTACGTTTAAATCATTGGTGAAGGTTTTTGGATGATAAACCCTATTTTAAGGTCTTTCTATAATAAACTAGAAACATAAAGACCAAAAACCCAGACATCAGCCCACTGTTTATCTGCCTGGGCTCTCCTCTGCAGATTCCCTCGCAGCGAGCGCTTCTGCCTCCGGAGCAGACGTTGCATTTACGCTGTTTTTGAAGCAATTACTGGATCGATTAAAAAAAAAATTACAAAACATTTGTACTCATAAACCTCCATATTCTCATAGAAATGCACTTTATGTCTTTCTGTAATTTTCACACTTAGCAAAGTCATCCGGCGGGCCGAGCTGGACCCCCTAGCGGGCCGGATACGGCCCGGGCTGTATGTTTGACACCCCTGCTCTAACACTTGTGTTTAAACTAACACGCAACTGAAATAGGCCCTTCTTCATTAGTGGTCCTCACACCGAGGTGCCACGCGGAGAGAAACATGCAGAATGTAGAACTTCTCAGATCTCGAATGTTTTGTTGGAGGAGTGTCAGATATACATCGTGCAATGTGTTTTCGCGAGAAAAAAAACAAACTATGTCAGCATTTGAGTGCCACTAACAGACAACATGGATGTTCAGTTTCCAGAGGTCCCGGTTGATTTAAGGGCGCTGAGCACTCGCGTCAGTCGGCAACATGGGAGAGCTTTTCAGAAGCGAAGAGATGACGCTGGCTCAGCTCTTCCTCCAGTCAGAAGCTGCCTACTGTTGCGTCAGTGAACTGGGGGAGATCGGGATGGTGCAGTTTCGTGATGTGAGTCCACTCATTATCCTGTTGTTAACTACAGCCTGGTTTCCTTTACTGTCTACCTACAGCATAACGTATACAAAAAAAACACCAATTAATAATAATGATAATTGTGAAATTGACAAACCACCACATCAGCAACAGTGCTGAGACAGTGCATGCCTTCTGCATCATGCGCTCACAGTTGACTCTTCGTTCCACGTGTGAGATTCCTGACGAGTCCTGAGGGAAGCCTTGTGCTTGAATACATGATGCGCTGTAACAGAGACGTTGTGTGCATCAGCAGTGGCGTCTTCTTTGTTTGGTCAGATTCTGACATCGTCCGACATCTCTGACAGACTCCGACTTCTTCTTCCAGTTTAATAAATTATAAATGTTACAAATAAATATAGAAAGGGATGTTTTTACATTTTAGACTTTCAAGTCAATTGATTGTTTAATCATGTCTTTTGAAATGTAACCGTTGTTTGACTGTTGTTTTTATCTTTTTTTTTTTTTTTTTTTTTATCTTGCAGCTAAATCCTGATGTGAATGTGTTCCAGCGAAAATTTGTCAATGAAGTACGACGATGTGAGGAGATGAATCGTAAACTCAGTGAGTGAGCTCAGATATTTCTTGTCAGGACGTCTGTCTGTTCCATGACAGGCGGAAAAGTAGATTTTCATCGAGTGTAGTATATAGTTGATCCGTTAAATGATTAGTTGATTGATAAGAAAATGATTTGCCAACTAATTTGATGAAAGACTAATTTAGTTTTGAGTCATTTTTTTTACGGGGGAAAAAAAAAAGCAAAAGTTCTCTGATACCAACTTTTAAAATGTGAATATTTCTTGTTCCTTTAGTCCTCCATGACAATAAACTGAATATCGTTTGGTTTTGGATTGACAGGACCAAACAAGACATTATAGGCCTCACTTTGGGTTCAGGAAAAACGGGTCGACATTTTTCACACTTGTCTGACCTTTTAAAGACCCAACAGCAAATCGATAATGTAAATAATTGTTAGTGGCAGCCTTGGTGGGAATAAACGGTGCTGCCAGTCAGTCTTCTGTACCAAACCAAGTCATATTTGTTTAATTTCCACCCTTTAGAGCATGTTAAGGTCCTTACAAAGAGGAGATGGTTAACAACTACTCTGCTTATGAGGATGATGGTTCTTTATCCAGCTGAAACTTTCGTACCTGTACCCTGTTTCTTCATTTTTTTTTCCCTGACAAAATGTCCCTTCCCTCTCACAGGGTTTGTGGAAAAAGAAATTAAGAAGGCCAACATCCCAAACGTCGACACAGGAGAGAATCCCGAAGTCCCCTTTCCGAGGGACATGATCGACCTCGAGGTGACCGAGCCTCCTAAAGATCACAGCGAGCTCCGTGGTTAGCCGCCTCCCTCTATGCTGACGCCTCTTGATTTTGTTTCCCAACAGGCCACGTTCGAAAAGCTCGAGAATGAACTGAAGGAAATAAACACTAACCAAGAGGCCCTGAAGAAGAACTTCCTGGAACTGACTGAGCTCAAGCACATTCTGCGTCGCACGCAGCAGTTTTTTGATGAGGTCAGCTTTCTACTGCTCACACAGGCTTTACAAAACAACATCCTGTGGGATTTTATCTTCACGTTGTGGTCGCCTGAAAGACGAAGTGTGGCTTTCTTTTATAATTGTTTCTGGTTGTAACATTTTACAACCCCTTCGCAGGTTAAAGTGGCAAATTGTTAATTTGCTTTCATTCTTTATGGTAAAGTTCAACTTAATGAAATTTTTTTTTTTTTTTGATTTACTGTAGCAGAGAGGAAGATTTTTTTTTTTTTTTTCAGTTTAAACGTAGTTATTTCCAGTTTGCATTGGTGGTTTGTGCTGATAAGCTCTTTGCACTGATCTCCCACACACACACAATAGAGCAGTTATTGCTGCTTGCTTTGGCAAAAGGTGTTTGAACTCGTGATCTTTTATAGTTGCTCACATGATCTTGTTCACATCAGTTAATAAGCTGTAATTCCACTGCCGTATACCCTGATTCAAACTGTTCATTGGACAGAGCAGATCCTTGCTTTTCCACCTTTGCCCGACATCGCTTCCACTTCACCACCTTCACAAGTGTCACCGGGGTTGACCTACAATGTTAATTCATCTTTTTCAAGTTGTTATGAGCTCTGATTGAGGTGAATCATTCAGCCAAACATGCAGCTGTTCAGACATTAACTGGGGAAAGTCACAGTTTACTTGGTAGACAAACACTTGCTGGCTTCTTGTGCTTCTCTCGTCCAAATCTCAGCGTTAATGCTAATAAACCATCAGAGGTTTTATAGCAGCAGTGTTTAGAAGTGTGTGTACTTTTTAATGCTGCTTCAGCTAAAATTGTGTTGGCGTTCAGGTTAATGATTTGTTAAGTGTCTGTCTTGCAGATGGAGGATCCCAGTTTACTTGAGGAGTCGTCCATACTCCTGGATCCCAACGAGCCAAACAGAGCTCCACTCAGACTAGGGTGAGTCTGTTTTTACATTCCTCATTCATTTAAGAAGATTAATCCGTTTGGGTTTTTTTTTTTTTAATTCTTGGAGATTTCCATTCGGTGCACTCTGACCATCTGTGTCTGAAACTGGAGTGTTACAACAACACAATCCCCTCCCACACCAGCTCAGGCTGCCCGGCTTAGACAGGCAGCAAAGGTGACAGAAACCCACATTAACAAATGGAATTCCTATCAGTGAAGACATTTCAGTCAACGCCATCACCCTGATTAGGACAACACTCGACCAACAGCATCCCACGTTGTTGGGACAACTAACGACACAAAGATGCTTATTTATCTTTCATGTGATATTTTGTGAACAACAATAAAGCTGCAGAATCTTTCCATGTGTTCTAGATTTGTAGCCGGAGTCATTGGCAGGGAGCGTATTCCCACATTTGAGAGGATGCTGTGGAGAGTCTGCAGAGGAAATGTGTTCCTGCGGCAGGCAGATATTGAAGATCCTCTGGAGGACCCAGCTTCAGTCAGTAAACTAAACTTATGATCAGTAGCATTTAAAAAAGAAAAACCTGAGAAGTTTTCTATGTGAATTCCTAACTGTGTTATGTTTCCACAGGGCGACCAGGTCCACAAGTCTGTCTTCATGATCTTTTTCCAGGGAGACCAGCTGAAGATTCGAGTCAAGAAGATCTGTGAAGGGTAAGTGAGTCAGCAACGTTTGTTTCAATTCATATATTGTTCTTGTACGTCATCTGTTCTTCTCTCGTGTCCTCAGATTCAGAGCAACGCTGTACCCGTGTCCAGAAACCCCCCAGGAGAGGAAAGAGATGCTGGCAGGAGTGAACGCTCGCATTGATGACCTCCAAATGGTAAATAGGCCGTTACAAAAGCACCCGCTCAGAGCCGACTGCGTAACACTGCCTTGCAGAAAAACTGAATCGAGCTGTTCTCTTTTTTTTTTTTTTTTTTTCTTTTTTTCTTCTGGTTTTCGTCTCCTCAGCAAGATGGTTTTCAGTTGAAAACCGAGAGGAAATTTCACAAGGCTTGAAGATAGTAACACGCTTCCTCTTTGTAGTTCAGACTCCAGGCAACACTGTAACTTTATGCTAAGCGGTTAAGTTATTAATGAATACCATAATACCAAAGGTCGTTTGGTTTAATAGCATTTGGAGCTTTGCCCAGAGAAATGTCCACTCGTGCAGAATATTTCCAAAGAAACCGCACTGTTGTTATTTTGCCTGCAGTGTAGCTTCCTCCCCAGTGGCTTAACATCGACTGCAAAATGGAGTACAACCCTTCAGCCTTGCAACAGAGACCCGTCTTGCATCTTTGCCTTGTAATGAGAAATGTGTCCGTGTGGGGTTTGTTTTTGGTTTTTTACATCATGTCTCACAGACTCGTATATCACGGAGGTCACATTTGTGTGGCATACTTGGGTGTATCTCGTGTCCCTTGTGGGAACACCTAATGGACTTTGTAACGGGACTTTGACGCTCACTGTTTGTGACGGTTAATGTAAAGTCTCTGTGAATATCTCAGGATGTATGATACCCTGCTGCTATTTTTGGTTATCTGATTGTGTTGGAGATTATAATTCACACAGCTGCTGGTTTCCTTTTGATGGGTAATGGAGGGTGAATGTTGCTGATGATTGGTAATTAGAAAATGCTGGTTTCTATAGAGCTATATTTAGGAGGATGTTTTAATAAATGGATACTGGTAACAAGGAGTTTGTCAGATCTGATGAGGAGTCTTGGGTCCTTTTGTAGTTGGTAGTAATGGATATTGGCTTCTTTTGGGGATTTGTGATGTCACTTTTAGCTTAATGTTCCCATAATTGTCAAGATGATCTACCAGGGATTTTATTGAAATAATCATGACATTCAAACTCTCCTTTTTTTTTAAAGAGTCTTCCATCCAACAAAGGCAGCCATAGCAACGAGCTGTAAACAAACAACATAAGACCCAAATAAAAATCCATGTACAAGATGTCGTTTCTGCTGTGACCGTCTCCGCTCTCTTCCGGCGCCCCAAAAGGTGCTGAACCAGACGGAGGATCACAGGCAGAGGGTCCTGCAGGCTGCAGCCAAGACAGTCAGAGTGTGGTTCATCAAGGTGAGGAAGATGAAGGCCATCTACCACACCCTGAACCTCTGCAACATCGACGTCACTCAGAAGTGTCTGATCGCCGAGGTGTGGTGTCCCGTCTCCGACCTGGACTCCATCCAGTTCGCCCTGCGCAGAGGGACGGTGAGTAACCCAACACCACACGGTCGCTGTTCCACGGAAATAATATTGATCACTCTCAGGACAGGTTCTCGCCTCGTTATCATCTTGAGGATGTGTTCGGGCAGTTGTATTGTTCCAGACTTTCTGGTTTGGCTTTTTACTCCATTTCCGTAACGTCCCCATGTCGTATGATGTCGTTTTCTGCCCTTCAGGAGAAGAGCGGCTCCACTGTGCCTTCCATCCTCAACCGAATGCAGACCAAACAGACCCCGCCCACCTTCAACAAGACAAACAAGTTCACCTCAGGTTTCCAAAACATTGTGGATGCCTATGGGATCGGCAACTACCGCGAGATCAACCCAGGTGAGCGCCGGTGTCGCACCTTTGTGAACTTTCTTAAACCTTGGACCGCTGTCTCTCAATACCTGCCTCATCTGTGTAGGCGTTTCATTTTTGTCATCTAAAAAAAAAAAAAAAGGCTGTTTCCTCTGCTGTATTGAAGCTGCTGTAACATCTGTTATCACATTGTTGGGAAATGCTGCATCTCACGACATGTTCCTCTCATTTGTTGTTGTTTTTGTTCGTGTACAACTCCACCTCCCCTCCTCCACCTCTCACATGATGCCTGCCTCCTTGTCCCCAGCGCCATACACCATCATCACCTTCCCCTTCCTTTTTGCGGTCATGTTCGGTGACCTGGGCCACGGGGTGCTCATGACCTGTGCTGCTCTGTACCTCGTGGTGAGGGAGAGCAGGCTGATGGCCCAGAAGAACGATAATGAGGTACGGATCCCATCATGGTCACCTCATCAGCCCTACACTCAGATCCTGAGCTGCACAGGAACTGCTGCAGCCATTTTTACAAACCCTGTTCATTTTTTACGACGCTTAAAGATGTATGTTCATTTTTTTAAATTTTTTTTTTATCCTGAGATTGAAATTACTTGTGTGTAATTCTTTGTGGCAGATGTTTACCATGGTGTTCGCCGGGCGCTACATCATCCTGCTGATGGGAATCTTCTCCATGTACACCGGCATCATTTACAACGACTGCTTCTCAAAGTCCTTAAACGTGTTTGGCTCCGGATGGAGTGTCAAGCCCATGTTCATCCCTCAAAGAGGAGGCAACTGGACGTGAGTGTCGCTGGGAGCCGCTGACTGGAGCTTTAACTCGGCAGACTTCGGTGTTTGGTGTGAAAACTGATCTGTGTTCTCATCCTGTTCAGGTTTGACACACTTACTGGCAATCGAGTTTTGCAGCTGGACCCGGCAGTAGAGGGAGTGTTCAAAGGGCCGTACCCCATCGGCATCGATCCAGTAAATCTTTGCAATTTCTAGGCTCACTGCTCTGACTAATACACATTAGCTTGAGTCATTCCAAGTCGTGTGTTGCTTGCTTGTGTAACCAGATATTTCCCTCGTGTCGTCTCTCAGATTTGGAACATTGCCGTAAACAAGCTGACGTTCTTGAACTCCTTCAAGATGAAGATGTCTGTCATCGTGGGAGTCATCCACATGCTGTTTGGAGTCACTCTCAGTCTCTTCAACCACCTGTGAGATTCCCATGCCTCCGTAAATGTGCTTTTCTTTGAATTTGTCCACTGTTACCATGGTGACCGCTCGGTCGTTTGCGGCTGTCTGCAGGTATTTCAAGAAGCCCCTGAATATCTACTTTGGGTTCATCCCAGAGATCGTCTTCATGGCCAGCCTGTTTGGCTACCTGGCCCTTCTCATCTTCTATAAGTGGATCTCATATGATGCACTCACCTCCAGGGATGCTCCCAGCCTCCTCATCGCCTTCATCAACATGTTCCTCTTCAACTATAAGGACCCCAGTAACAAACCTCTCTACAGAGGACAGGTCGGACACGCTCAGTTACTTCCAGACGTCTTGTTTGTCCTGGAACTCGCGCAACAAGCTCACTGTCCTTTTGCTTCCTTCTCTCTCTTTCCGGTGGGTTTGCAGGCGGTCATCCAATCGCTCTTGGTGGTGATCGCCTTGGCGTGCGTTCCCGTTATGTTAGTAGTAAAAACCCTGGTTATGCGGAGACAGCATTTGTGGCGGCAAAACATGGTAAGATGAAGCAAATCTGCCGCTCTCCGAAATCACATATTTCAATGCAGTTATAAGTACGACGACTGACGATTCATCTGCTTCATGGTATCATTGTGAACCATCCCGCAGAGCACTCAGAACTTTGGAGGAATCAGGGTGGGCAACGGGCCCACCGATGACGAGGCTGAAATCATCCAGCACGACCAGCTCTCACAGCACTCTGAGGAAGAACCGGAGGTAAAACAGACCTGTTCTCGTCACTAACTTTGATGTAGTGGTCTGGGGAAACGCAGGTTATTGGATCGTATCACACCTTTGAATAATTCAGTCACTAAAGCAGAAATCGATACTTTATGTTTCCACTTCCACTGTGGAAACCAAGAACATCAATTATGGATGAGGATCTGCTTTGGCGAAAAGTTTTACCAAGCCCTAATGGGTTTCTGTTTTTAAGATGATTATTATTATTCAGCCTTCAGCTATTCAAAATATTATGGAGAGGTTAAACTGAAGAAGTGTGATGTACTTTGTTGTTTACTTGGTGCTACAGTTTACTGTTTCTTCAGTTGCTAGTTGAGAAATGTATTTTCTCGGAAAGTGCCGACCTGTCGGGTTTTTCTTGTCCCTCCTGCCGAGCTTTCACACGGCCCTCATATTCAAACAGAAAGAATACGGTTACCTTTGTATTTTGAAGATCATCTGACAGCTCGTGTGAATTATTCTCCATCCTGTTTCTTTTTAAAATGAGTAACTGGTTTCTCCCATTGCTGTCTGTCTGTCCACATATATATATATGTATGTATGTATATATATATATATATATATATATATATATATGTGTGTGTGTGTGTCTGTTGTCGTCGTCGTCGTCAATAACCAAGCGTTGCCTTTTGTCACCTGCTTTCAAGGCCCGTGAGGAGGAAGAGGTAGGACAGGAGCTCATGTTGCGTCTCCTCCACCCAGCAGCCTCTCCCCTTCCTGTCATCGTGCATGTGTAGCTCTTCTGTCTTTAACTGCCCCTCGCTTTGTAGTCAACCACTGTCTGCTGCTCTTAGCCGTGACTGTGCGTGGATGTTTGTGTTAGTCGGTGTGCGATTGGCGAGCTCCAGGCGTGTCTTGTTTAAAATGGGTTGCAGGGATTCGTCAGGTGGCGTGTGTGTGCGTGTGTGTGTGTGTGTGTGTGTGTGTGCGCGCGTGTGCGCGCGGCAGTAGGCATCGGTGATGTGCATGAGGCATCAGCTGGGCAGCTGACTCTTGGGGACCAAAGGGTAATTAGACGACGATGCATTCTTCTAATTTGTTTGGGTTGTCGCTGATCTACAAACGGCTTTCCTTTCAATTACCTGACCGATCACGCATTTACAATGAACCCGACTCCTCCTCTGTGGACCTCGGGCCCCGTTGCCGAGATGCTCGTTTCCTAGAGTTTCACGCTGACACGCAGCTACGTTTACCCACAGTTCAACTTTGCGGACATGGCCGTGCATCAGGCGATTCACACCATCGAGTACTGCCTGGGCTGCATCTCCAACACGGCTTCATACCTGAGGCTTTGGGCCCTCAGTCTGGCCCACGCACGTAAGTCACACACCGCCACCGATGTGCACACGTGCGTCGAGACGAATCGCCGTCAACGGCAGTGAAATATCGGCGTGCGATTTCTTTTGTGTGATGCGCAGAGCTGTCGGAGGTGCTGTGGTCCATGGTGATGCACATCGGCCTCTCCAGCAGCAGCTTCGGGGGTTTCGTCCTTCTGTCGGTAGTCTTCTTCTTCTTCGCAGTTCTCACAGTCACCATTCTTCTCATTATGGAAGGCCTGTCCGCCTTCCTGCACGCGCTGCGACTCCACTGGTAAGTTTTTAGTATCGTGTGCGTGTTTTGTTGAATTATGTTTTTGTAAGTGTGCATTTCTCAATATTATCGATTAGGTTTTTCCTTTTAATTCAATACATTTCAAGTGCATTTTTTTTTTTTGATGTCGGTGTATTTTAAATTATGTGGGACTCTTCTAAAGCCAAACGCTTGCCGCACTGCAAACGTCGGCGCTGTAGCTCCACCTGCAGGCTGCAACTGGTTACTGCCTTACTGTCTCTAAAGGGACCATCGCCACGGGGTGCACAGACACAGACGGGCGGAGGAGACGCTGTTGGAGTCACTTTATACAATTCATCACTATTTCAGACGGTTTCTGTCAAATTATGAAACCTCAGCTGGCTTGTTTGTGTTGGAAAGAAGAGACAAATAGTTTTAAGAAAAAGTTTAAAGGCGAAGACGGTCACGGGTCAGCTGAACGCACCCCCTAAGTTTCCATTAATTGTCACGCCAACAGCATTATCACTGTATTTAGTGAAAGCGCTCCTGCACACACCGGTATAACTGAGCATCATTTCACCAAGTACCAAATGAAGAAGATCCAGATGACGGGTTTACTGCTTATTTACAAAGCGTTATGTAACAAACAGTTATGGAATGCACCTACGAGACCAAAGTGCTTCAACCTCTCGTGAGGCGACTCTGGTGCAAGCGGTCAACTCCCGGCTGGAAGTTAACAAACTGCAGTTTTCCAAGTCACCCGCTGTCTTTCCCGGCCCGTGTCTCTTTTTAATGTCGCTCCGTCCTTTTGTGCCGCGTGCCCGTTGTGTCTTGAACAGCCTGCGACTCCTCGGAATGGCAAGGCTGAGACGTTGTTGTCCCCTCATGAATGTCTTAGTCTGGCTTTTCTGAATGTCATCGTGGTTTCATAATCCACTGGCTCATTGACAGAGCACGTCTGCGCTTCTCTATAATTGTCCTTTACGCAGGAATGCTGCGAGTGTGCTTTCAACAAATGGCCTTCAAGGCCAATCAGGTGTAGTTATGTAACAAAGGGAAGCTAATATATATCCCTAATCATAATATTGACTTGCAGTTGCTGAGATGCCTGGGAGACTTACTGCTGCTGTATAAGCGTGACTTAAAACAGTAAATAAAATGCTATTTTTTTTTTTGGTTGTAAAAGAAATGAATCCAAGTGAGATAAAAGATGAAAATGGCATTTGAAATGTGAAAAATATTCAGTTTTTAATACTTGTAGGTACCTTCAACCTTTTTTAAAATCGTGGGAACCTTTTGGAAACAATTTGAAACCCTCATGGGACCCGTTTGAAGTATTTTCGAGCATTTTTTTTTTTTTTCAGAAAATGGTTAAGTACAATAGTATTTTGTGAAATGACTTTCTCCCGCCTCGTCTACTGTACGAGCTCTGCAATGACAGGCATTCGCGGCTCCTCAGTTAAAAGGTCATCCTGCCGTCGCTTAGCGTCGGCCTTTTAAAAATAGAGCCCGATCGTTTTCCAGAAGGGAAGAGGTTTGGGTGTCTGCGCCGGGACGCAGACACCAGCGTGGGTGCAGACTGTGGAATGAAGCCACATGAATGACAGAGGTCATGAAGCCGCGAGTGCTCCGCTCAGCGTTACCCGACCTGACGGACATCATCGCCGTGCGCATGACAAGGCTGCGAATGTACGAAAGGCTTCCTGGTCTTTTTTTTTTTAAACAATTTTTTTTTTTTAATTTTCTCCGCAGGGTGGAGTTCCAGAACAAGTTTTACACCGGCCAGGGCTTTAAGTTCCTCCCCTTCACCTTCGAAAGCATCCTGGATGGGAGTTTTGATGAATGAGCTCATCGTCGTCTGAGAATCTGTGTTGAATAGTGATTTTTTTTGTTTGTTTTGTTTTTGTTTTTTTCTTTCTTTTTTTTTTTCTCGTCATGCCGTCTCAACGTTCTCCTGGTGTTACAATAACTCTGACTCACTCCCCACTCATCAGACTTATCTGTCAGACTGCAATTTGTTTTAAACTTCTCCCAGTTTTTACAATCCGAATCTGGAACATCAGAAATGACCAGTCACTCGTTCATTCCTTAAAGTAGCCTTTGATCTGTTGTGTCTTGTCCTTGTGAAGTCTTTTTATGTTGTGTTTTATAGTTAAGTGTTATTTATGCAGATCTTTTTTTTTTTTTTTTTTGTCTTTATATAACCTTTATTTTTTCCTTTGTGGGAGTGTTGTACTGCGAATCATTATAAACAAAATCTGCCATATGAAAATGTCTTCTTACAGATTTAGAGAGCAGCAGAAGGAATTTCCTACTTTCTTGTCCCCCCTCCGTCGTGCACCGACTTCTCCGTAGATACCCTTTGTGTTTGGAGTAAAAGAGAAGCATCTGTAGGTGGGTGTTCTGTAGCAGTGGAGCACATTGGTGGACAGTTAACGCTCTTGTGTATGATTTTGGTTCCTTTATGCTGATTTTCACGCATGTTAAAATCTCTAATGTTATCGTCACGCTAAGAAGGGGGGGGGTCAGAGCGGCAAACCAGAAGTGGTTGAGCGCCCATACTTATCGTGCATCTTGATCAATAAATTGGAAAGAGCTGGTTGTTGTGTTTTTAGTTATATTTTTGTAATCTTTTGCGCTTCTGCTGCAATAATAGAAAACGCTAAAGAAAAGGGATTAACACTGTACAGTGACAATATTGTGTTCCAACCAAAAGTGCTGCCTTCTAAAACCTACATTAACAAATTTACACGAGTATCTTAAAGCATCAAAAGTTCTCATTATCCAGAAGATATCCTTTGAGGTGTTTTCTTACATATTTTATAGATAATGGATCTTAAAACTTTGTGTAGGAAAAATATGTTTGTTTGAAATTTAAATCCTTTTTCAAAATGAGCAGACGTGAAGCAGATTGTTGACGAATTTAGAAAATGTTAGAAACAAAGTTTGAATATTCTTACGTTTCTTTTCTACACACTTATATTTTTATAAATATAAGACTAGGGTAATCACTGATATTCTTTGTCAAGCAGCATATTCATATTTCAGGTAGGTAAAGTCTTAATTTGTAAAATAACTTTACAGTTTAAATTCCTTTAATGAAATGTGGACTAGAAGTATTGAATACCTCAGTATGTGAGGAAATGTACTTTGTACTTTTCAGCACTGATTTGCAGGGTTGGATCCAGGCCATGTAAACAAAATAATTATTATTTTTAGCTCAAATTAATAAGGATATAAAAGTGAAATCCTAATTTTACAACAAAATGCATTTGGAGTTAATAATAGTAATTTAAACCCTTCGTCTCTGTATATGTTATCTTTCCTCTTGGTGGTGCTGTTGAACAGGACGTGCAGTTGCAGCTGTGTGAGAAATGAGAATAACCCCCCCCCCCCCTTTATGATAGAAGCTGTAATTAAAACACCTGCAGCCATTTGTGAAATGTTTTCTGACAATTGTTTGGATTACCTGTTTTATTAATTAACTTTGTGCTTGAATTGGGATACTGGCCATTTGTGTTAAACAAAAGGGAAATTACATCCATTGAATGATCTGGAAATAGATACCCAGTCATGTATTATGTACATAATGGGCCTTTTCTTAAACATGTCACTTATCTTTATGTGATCGACCGTCTAGCCGTCTAAAGGCGGTTCTGTTTCGAGGCAGTTGTGTCGCCACCGGTTTCGATTGTTCTA
This sequence comes from Brachyistius frenatus, assembly GCF_029030835.1. Taxonomy (NCBI): domain Eukaryota; kingdom Metazoa; phylum Chordata; class Actinopteri; family Embiotocidae; genus Brachyistius; species Brachyistius frenatus. The sequence goes on along the minus strand of NW_027210679.1, from coordinate 121,081 downwards.
CTTTCTCAGTCACACATTTTTTTTTTTAATAATTCAGAGGAGGTCAGCGAGGTACTACGTATAGGGATACTCCGTTACATGTAGAAGTCACTCATCAGCTTTAAAATATAAGCACTCACAATGCAAAATGGTTCACTTGATGCATTGATTGATGGATCGATTAAAGTGTGCATCACTCTGATGTTGTAGTCGGACTATTTTGAATTATGTTCTGTTGGATAGCTTTGGAATCAAAGTCTTATCTCAACTTATGATAATATTATATATTTTTTTAAATGTTTTATGTCATTAATCTGAATCAAAGTCACTTCTAACTCAAATGTAATGGATTAGAAGTGTAGCAGATTATGGGAACACTTAAGTAGTTCAAGTATCTCATATCGTACTTGAGTAAACTAAATGTTAGTTTATGCTCATGCTAGTTTACTTTTGACAACTTTAATTTGGTTCATGAAACAAAATAAAATTGTGACATATATGAGGTGTATTGTTTTGAGGTGTCACTGCCAACACAAAGTCTAAACTATTGTCTCTTCACGAGCAACTTGGGAGGCCTGAGTGTAAAAGCCTTCAGCCACCCTGGGATAAGGAACATCATGTTCTCTTTTCACTTGAAAGGAGGGGGGGGGGCTTCTTTTTTTTTTTTTTTTTTTGAAAAGCTCATTTAATTTGATATTTCCCAGTGTGTCATGTACAACCAGGGGTGAGCGCAGCTTGCATAAGAGCCCCAGAAATCCTGCTGTGTTTACACTTCCAGAGACCTTAACTCTGCCGTTTCAAAGCAAAAATCCCAATGAGACCCAGCTTGTTATTTTGCTCCTTTATCTTAGGCAAACAGTGAGTGCACTTTAGTTTGGCAGAAAAGTGTCTTTAGGAATGTTGTGTTTCTTGTAAGGTTATAGTCAATTTTTCTTGGGGATAAGAGAGATGCTTTTGCAGCTGCTTCGATGCTGCGGACCTTCGGTGTCCTCCTGATCCACGCACATAAAAACAGGGATTCATGATCTTCTATTACTAGAGTTATGAGAGCCATATTATAGTCTGTTATGTGAGATGACAATGCTGAGTCTGCAGCCTGAAGAGCCCAAACTACACAATGTCTCATGAATTTGGATTTGCTGGATTTGTGCTGATTGAGCTTTTTTGCTAACATCTTATGCATCCTTAAGAAGGATTTATCTCTCCCTCTCCAGGTGTAAAGCTAGTTGATTAATCAATTAGTTGATCAACAAAATATTAATTGCCCACTAGTTTTGAGGCTTTTTTTTTTTTTTTTAATGAAAAAGAAATGCAAAAATTCTCTGATTCCAGCTTCTCAAATGTGAATATTTTCTGGTTCCTTTTGTCTTCCATGATAAGAAACTGAATGTCTTTTGGTTGTAGACTGTTGGTCTGGACAAAACAAATAATTTTAAGCTGCTTAAAGAAACATTGGCCAACATGTTTTGCCATTTTCTGAGATATTAAAGACCAAACAGCAGATTAATTAATTTAAAAAATAAAAATTGTTATAAGGCTAATTGATAGTGAGAATAAACCTTTTTGCAGCTCTCGATTGTCCTCACAGGTTTCCATGCCCAGAGTTAGACTGTAAAGCCAACAAATGACATTAACAACCAGCTCGGATAGCTCACTGTATTGTTGTTATGGAAAAATTCATAGATTATGCATCTTTGATGCTAAATCTTTGACAGATGAAACAAATTCCCCTTTCAAAACAAGGAACCAAGTTAGTAAATACTCATGACTCTTGCCTGAAAGCCATCATAAGATTATGTAAAAGTTGATTGAAGACAGGCCCACTTTTCCCATGCTACGTCCAATTCAACACGCCTCTCGGCTTATTTACGCACACGCGGTCGTATTTCCACTTCAGGGGGCGTTGCAATGATGTACAGTTCATTCATTTCCCACAGACTAGATTTAACTATACTTGCCTAATCCTAACTCTAACTACTACTTGCCTTTCCGTTAACCTACTGAAACACGAACCTTAAAGCAGGTCTTCGTGCTGATATGTAATGATTTACGTCCCGAGACGTTCATCCCTGCAATGTGACTGTCTTGACAGATTTATGTCCGCACAACATGAGTAAATTACACAGACACCCCAAGGCGAAACTCGGCTGCACGCCAAATCAGCATGCAAACATTGAACAGGTAGAACATTCTTCATCTTTTAGCATTTTGGCACGCTGGCATTTGCTGGTGAGCACTAAACATGACCTCAGGCTAATTCAGGAGTTTCATCGGTTTTTGCAAACGTTGATAAACCAAAGTATTGAACTAATTGAAACGTTGACCTGATGGCGGAGCTTCATGGGAAGTCAGGGGGATCAGGAAAGTCAATAAAATTCATCCGGAGACAATGATGGCCTGTGTGAAAAGCTTTTGATGTCACCTACTTTAGTGCGGGTCAAAGCGGTGAACCAAACCGCTAACACGGCTAAAAAATAAAATAAAGTATTACACACTTGCAGATTCTCTAAAACTCTGTAAAAACAAAAAAAAAAAAAAGATCTGAAACAGTCGCTGGTGTGCTCAGGTCTTGATCCCTCCTGACATACAGCTGACGGCAGAATTCAAGATTGACATCTTGTCAGAGGGTCAATCTGTTTTTGCAGAAAGAATAACAAGCAGGTCAATGCAGCTAATTGAATGTCCAGGTGAGACACATACTCGAAGGGTTTGCCCATTTCCACACCATTGGGATTGAATCGCCAGGTCTCCAGATAACATTGTTCTTCAAACAGTTTTCCACGATCTGTCTGACCCCCAGCGATTGTTTCCAGGCTCTGTATTCACACACTGATTTGGCCAATTACATCAGGAAGCTTAAAACAATACAAAAAAAAAAAAAAAATCTTGACAGCGACACAGCACACAGGCACACACAAATATGGCTCCGTTCCTCTGCGGAGGAGAGTTGCGTAACTCGAAAAGCCGAGAGAGAGTCGCGTAAGAGAGATGTGACAGCTGATTTTTTGACTAATTAATCGCTCCAGACTCCAGGAAACCGTCAAAAATATCCCCGGAGGCAGTAAGCTCCACCGAAATATCACCAAGTTACAGAAAAGGGCAACGTCGGCTGCTCTCTTCATCTCAAAAAATCTTTTGCCGCACCCTCGTGAGAAATACAAATCTAACATCGTCCGCTCAGACTGCCAACGCAAGCAAAATCAGGCTGAAGAAGCCGGAAGCTGCTGCCAGAGAGAGTGTCAATTAAAAATACAAGCGTGTCTCCGTCGTGATAAACGTTATTGACAGTATGAGTGACACTTCGATGACAGAAGATCAAACCCAGCATCTCTGTTCAGCGTGGAAACATTGACCCGTGCTAGCCCTCTGCTTGTGGTGTGGCTGAAGGGATGGCACTGTCAGCCGGGCCGTACCGAGCCTGCGTACGGCCTCATGGAGCTGAGGGGTTACCACTCAATGCTCACGTAGTATTTCCCAACTTTCCAAACCAAGCGGATGTCTTGGAAACGTTTGGGCTTCATGCGTAACAGCAGAAAGCATCATAATGTTGCTTGAGAGAGGAGTTCTGTTTTTCACACCGAATGCAACACGAGAATTTGTGACAATCATCGTGATGTCTAAACACATTTGGATGTAAAAAAAAAAAAAAAAAAAAAAAGAGAGAGGCAACGAATGAATGAAGGAAGGAAGAGGAGAATAAAGTAGACTTAAACTTCGAGTTCAGCACGTGTCTAAATCCATGCAGGTTGAGTTTGTGTTTGTGTTCTCCGAATAACTCCCTGATCCATTACTGCAGTAAATACAGAGCGTGCTGTGGGTTGAAAATAAAGAGCTCTAAAATGATCCAGACCACCAGAATCTGTTCCCTGTCAATCTGAGACCTGGACGGCCTCCCAAGCAGCGAGTCAGCGGACAGAGTTCACTGTGGGTACTCTGGTGTGTGTGTGTGTGTGTGTGTGTGTGTGTGTGTGTGTGTGTGTGTGTGTGTGTGTGTGTGTGTGTGTGTGTGTGTGTGTGTGTGTGTGACTATAAGTACATGTGAGGGGGCAATCATGTGCACCGGGTCCTGAAAATCCCAACAACAGAACTGGCAGTGTTATTGTTTCTTTCCATGAGCTTACCCACACTGTAACTGAACCTTTTGAGGATTAACTTAGCTGTGTCCCTTGTTTTGGTTTGGTTTCCTCTCCAGATTTTGGAGTTGAAAAGTTCGCTTTGAGCCGAGCCGTGGCTATTGTGTGGCTTTTTTTGAGCAGTGCTGTGTGCCAGTCGTGCCCCCACGCCGAGGGAGGACGCGGCCACCGCAGACGGGAGAAAAACAGCCATCAGCATCAGGTCGTTGCAACTCTTTGTTGAGAATGCTTTTGTTGTTCTTCAGCCGTTTCCAGGGACAGAGCAAATAGCTTGGCCTAACCAAAGGCATTTGCCTCCCTTGCTGCTATGAATGCGCCACCATGAGAAACACATTACCAGTGGTTACGAGTGTTTTGCCTCTTCTGGAGATTCTCTTTCTGTTTTTCTTTTGCGAGCACTTCTGGGACACGTGAAAGAAATCGTTCGTCCTGGTCAACATCGAGCGAGCGAACGTGGATAATTTCAACCAGGCTTTGATGTGCCATGGTTGGCCTTTCCTCCGTGAAATACTGCAGGATTTCAGGGCTCGTACACACAATGTTTTTACCCCCTGAAGGTCCACTTGTACCAGCCACTGATATCCATCAGCTTCAACAGCCCACAGTCTTTGGACTTATTGGCTTTACGTGGATCTTAAAAATCCTCGCAAACATTTTGTACTAAGTGCTTCGGGTCGATGCTGGAATGCAGCAGAAGTGAATGAATCTGGCGGGAATGACGGAGAATTTGAGCAGCAGTGCCGAGAACATCGAGTGAGCACACTCCTAAAAGAATAAAACTTATTTGACTCGCCGTACATCATATTATCTGAGAGGATAAACGTAGGTGTCTGCGATGCAAAGGTGAGCTGGGGTTAAGAGAGAAGCGCTCAAAATGAATGAAGACAGTTGGAAAGGTCCACATTTTCCAAACCGAGTACACACACACACACACACACACACACACACACACACACACACACACACACACACACACACACACACCTGCAGGCATGCACACACACTTCTCTGACAGCAGTGTACTCTATATTGGCAGTTTAATCAGGAACATAAGCGTAAAGGAATGTCCCCATTATGTAAAGTACGAGGACAACTGCTTCTGAGAAAACTGGTGCACTGAAGGAGATCTTAGAGATGCTGAGATTGAGAGAGACAGGGAGAACGAAAGCAGAGCATTAAGAAGGGACAGGGGGAGACATCCGGAGCGAGAGGTCGGGCAGATGGAGAGGAGCGTCGTATGAGAAGCTGCCGACACTCCTTTCATGTCTTTGTGATGGAAATAGGACATTCAGGGAGGCGGCAGGTTGGCCGAGAAAAAAATTATCTTTGAACTGAAATCTAAGGATGGCGAATGCGCCGCTGAAGCGCTGTTGAGCGAGGCGCCAAATCCCTTCTGTGCTTCAAGAGAACCAAGCTGCAGGAGGATATCTTATCACACCGTTTTGTTGTAAGAACCGCCGAGGGTACAAAAACACATGACCTCATGTAACGGTCAAACTGTTTGTTATAAAGCAGCGCACACTCATCCATCAAGTGGAAGAAGGCACAACGTTTTGTAGAGCAGCAGGAAGTAGCCTCCGTTATTTTGGATCGAGTGGTACCCGGCATGCTTTGTACCAAGAGATAAGCGACGTACATTTCTTTCTGATTCCATTTTTGAGGACTTTGTATTGTGGATAAACGGTGTTAAAAAACATTTGTAGTTCTTCGAGGTGTTGTTGTTGTACTTTATGCTTTTTCGTGCAATTTTTTGATGCTGTCATTCTCTGTGTGGTAAGATATGAATTAATAGGACCTTATGTACTAGTCCTTATGTCGTCCTTAACTTTTTGATAAGCTATTTATCGGGCGGCCCTCGGCATATTATCATCATCCACCCTGATATGTATTACTGGAATGAAGAAAAGTGCTTTACATGAACACATATTTGATTACAGTTATGATACCAGCGGCGAAGGCCGTCGTCATAAATTCCACTCCACTATCAACAACTCTGGTTATATAACTGAATGTTTTGACCTTTACTATAGTGTGTAGCCTTTCCAGCTTTCCAAGAGGTTTACATTTTGTAATACCATCTCTGGATTTTCATAAACCTCAAGGGATCAAAGTAGGATGGCTGGCGGCTCTGTCAGACTCGTCTTAAGGATATGCAGCTGGTTAGCACGAAACGAGACCCCTAGTGAGTACCGACAGCAAAAACATCTTACAGCCAAGGGTTTGGATAATGCAAGGAAAAGTGGTGTTTGCTATTTTAGCGTTCTCTTTTTTTTTTTTTTTTTGGACTGTTGTTACACAGATTCAAGAGAGACTAATGGATTTTTGCAAACTAATGTGCCTCACTGTGGTGTTTGAAAGCAATATTTGCGGCCTGATAACGTTTAAAAACCATTAAGAGAGATCTTCCACGGAGGTTTTAGAAAGCAGGTTATCTGGATGCCAGAGGAAAGTTTTGGTCGGCCCCGTCGTGTTTGTTTGGGTCTGTAAGAGTCAGATAGGGCAGTGCAAACCGTCTCCACATCTGTCTTAAATCATCTTCTAATGGTCACCGTAACTATCAAAGTCAAATGAACTGATCCTGAGAGTCCTTCTGAAAAACAGCTACTTCATCAACCTCCTCACTGGATGTGTGTGCTGCTGCAGTATGGAAACAATATCACCTCCCACGGAGAAAACAAAGCCCTTCAAGGAGGACAGGAGGGAAGAGAGCCATAAAGGACTAGGGTTGAAAAAAAAGGAAGGAGGCCAGTTATGAACATTTCTGGCATTCCTCAGCTCCATGCAGCAGCAGGATTTTCTTTAGGGGGAAGTAGTCAATCCAAGCCAAGAGCCATCAGACCAGGACCCTGCAGGGAGCCCTACTTTCTTCTTATTGGCTGCTGCAGAGGTGAACTGGCCTGGTGCCGACCGCAAGAGGAAGAGCACATTAAAGCAAGAATTCAGGACACAAGCAGGCAGGGATTTTGTTTAACCTGACACAAGTAAACAAGCACGAGCATGTGCATGAGAGAAAGAAAGGGAAAGAAATTTTACTCCACTGGAAAGCATTACTCTGTGTTCCTCTTTATAGGATGTTGGCATTTCCTGTGCAGAGAGGCTGCTGGGTATTTATGGAAGACTGGCCCAAGACAGGACTTTTAGGTTGTTTTTTTTTCCCTTTATGATACTCTGTTTCTGTAAATAGACAAACTGGGAGGAAAAGCAGATGCTTTCACGAGTAATCTTTTTTTGGTATGAAATCTCCTTTTCTGTTGACTACACACACACACACACACACACACACACACAGATGAACTATCGACATCAGTCAGAGAAACACTGAGAGCTACTGTTGTTCATCATCAGCATGATGCGAAAGGAGAGAAGGGATGATGATAACACAAGAGGGGTTTAGACAGAGACACCGAAACATGGTGGGATGATACAAAAATGTGAGTTGTGATTCTCAAACATGGAGGTTTCAGGAACCTCTGAGATGTTCTTGGATTAATGTGAAGGGTCACATTGATTGGGAAGAAAGAGGAACATTTTGCTTCTGACTGTATTTATGACATAGAGGAGAGTTTTATGAAGTCAGCCCTCTAAACACTTGTTTTATGGTTAAATTACTGACCTTTTGTACCAACTTGTGATAAGGAGTTGCTCCTATACTAGTAGCTACAATCCTATAATGATATAGCTTCACCTCGATCAGTTACTTTAAAGGTTGAGAGTCACTATCTGAAATGGTAATGACCTTTGTTAGCATTCTTAAGTTTTAGTGAGTGAACACTGCTAGTCATCAGAGGGTCACTGTCTGATACTGTTGATACGTTAATAATGTAAAGTAAATGTAGAATCAGTTTTTCTTTTAGGAAATGTTTAAATATTTCCAGGGCTATAGGTTAAATACTTAAAGACCAGCTCAGTTAAGATGTTTGTTCTGTATCATAATGACAATATTCATGATTCATTCAATTTCTTTCCCACAATTTAGGTGAAAAATGGAAAAAAAAAAAAAAAGAAGCAATTTATGTTCATAGAGATGTTTGGATTTTGCACTAAAATCTGCAACAACAACAACAACAAAAAAAGTGAATGGAGGGTCATTCCTTTGCACAACAATTCACTCATTTCAGTTTGAAAAGCATGAAGGGATTTTTATGTTTCAATTGTAAGCAGGAGTGAAACGGCCATGAAACTGTCTGTCCGTCTTATTTTATGTATACGTATTTGCAAATTTGTTCTTATTGTGTGCACCTTTTTGTGTTTCTACGCTGCTGTAACGACTAAATTTCCCCAATGTGGGATTAATAAAGTCTAAACTGCAAGTAGGTACTGAACTTTGAATTTAATGCTAACGTCTGCATGCTAACAAGCTGATTCCATGAAATTCATTAGTCTCTTTTTTTTTTTTTTTTTTTTTAAGTAAAGCAACTTCCTGCAAAGATTGTGCAGATGAAAAAACAAACCAGGATCTTGTTGAATTACCAACCCAAAATCTATGTAAAATAATAATAACAACACAATCACACACCAACAGAATAGTTTGATACAAAATGCACATGTATTTTTCTTGGTTACATTTTGCAATGCAGGCCATCAACATTTATTCATTTTAACAGCGTCCACAAGGACAAGTGCAAACCTTCCTGAAATTCAAGAGCAGAAAAAAAAACAACAGGAATAAGTAAAAGTTAACATACAAAATAAGACATGATATAATGATGTTATCATTTATACAAAGGTAATGAAAAAAACAATTATCTTTACAGATTCATCTTAATATTAACTCAGAATATACATTTCAGTACTTTTTTGAGAAATTCTCTCTAATTTCTCTGCTCCCAAGCATCTGAAGGCAAATATCACATATTTGTAACAAATCTGGGCCTTCTGTAGACCATGTCATTGTATTTATCACAAATCAAATAACAAAACTGAACTGCTACTTCCAATCCCTCCGTGATTCCCTCCTTCCAAGACTGATGTTCTCACAATGTTTGAAGAGCATGAAATCTAGTGGCAATCTTGCAGTTAAGTATTCAACAAAATGTGTGCAACTTGTGCAAAAAAAAAAGTGAACAAAATAAACCTTTCAACTGTAATATTAACACAGAAGTGAGGTCGAGAAAGTGGCACTCAATGAAGAAAAACAGAGCGTGATAGGTTTAACAGTTAATATGTTTTTTACTATAACACGGAAATCCGATAACAAAATAAAAAAAAGTGCTCAAGATTGTCCTTAAAAAAATAAGAATGCTACCATATCTGTGTCTAACTCAGGCATCGGTGTGGCTTTGAATATTTAAGAGGGCTGAAAAGGTACATCACATAAATAAACACAGAAAACAGTGAAACGGTTAACGTCCGGCTTCAGCGTCGGCGCTGCCCTTCGCTTAATTCTTTTGTTAAGTACAACCATCTGTCAAAACCCTTTACTTCCTCCAACAGCACTCATCACAGAAGGTATGTCTGGGTCAGCCGAAGCAGAACTCGTTCTGATGAGAGCGCACAGCGAGTGAAGTCATTTCTGAAGGAAGCGGAAGGCGAGTTCTCCGCCGAAAACCCAGTCCAAAAGGCTAATTGGGTAACAAGAAACCAGTGTGCGTGCAGAGGTGAACGAGCCACAGTTTTAACATCGGTCACTTTTAAAGGCAGCAGTGCAGTCCCGCGACAAAGTGTCCTCTCCCACCCCTTCCTCCTCCATCTTCATCCCTCTCATGTTCCTCCTGTGCAATCGCTCAAATCAGCATGGAGAAGCATGTATTATTCAAACAAACACACACACACGCACGCAGAGGTATCAAGCACCACAAAGCTCAGCTCGCAGACATCACAGCAGTAGAAGCAGCCAGGCACACGGCAGCCATCGAGCACGGTCCCGGTTCAGATCAAGGCCCAGAAGCTGCGCTGGCTTTCACCATCTGCTCCCCGGAGTGTGAATCCATCGAGTCTCTCTCCACCTGCGAGACGTCGGTCAGCAGATCAGCTCCTGCTGTATTTCAGGCCGCGTCGGGAACAGGGGCTCGCCGAAGGAGAAGGCGTCACGGCCCGCCTTCAGCTCACTCTTCCCCGGGCACATGAGGTACGACCCGATCAAGTCCAGCTCGGAGGGAGCCGGGCTCTCGGGCTCCGACTCCGACTGGCTCGCCTCCTGCTCGTCCAGAGAGGGCCTGGTGTGAAGGTGCGGGTGGGGGTGGGGGTTCAGCCAGAGGTGATTGAGGCATTCTTCTGCCGTGGCTCTCTTCCTGCACACACAAAACACAATAACACTGTGGATGAGTGGAAATTCCCGCAGAGTTTATATAACCGAAGGATTGCCTCGATCCTCCAATTCACTCGATCCGCTCTCTTTAGAAGTCGGCCATATTCTTTTTCAACAGTGGGATCGGAAAGCCACAAAAACAACACTTTTCGGTCTCAAGACTTTTTCCCCCTACATCTCTGACCGATTACCCAAACTCGGAGGAATCTGTGCCTTTTTCCAATGCCACCACTAATCTGCTGCAATTAAACGACACTGGCTGGAGATTGTGACTCCGAATGCGAGACACCTCAGTTGAACCGTTCTTTTTTTTTTTTTTTTTTTTTTAACATGCTGACACTTGCGTCAGAGTTTGATCTAATGTCGAAACAAAGACACTCGCTTAAAAATTCTTTTTTTTTTTTTTTTTTTCAAAACTCCAATTTGCAACAAAGGAAATGACGTCTTGGCAAAGAGACGCATATCTTGTTACCACACACACTCATTCAGATACATGCGGATGTACATCCGTGCCAGTGCGCGTCTGACTCACATCCTTGGTGTGTAAATCAGCTCAATGTAATGCTGATGGAAACTTTGCAGATTCAGCCGTAATCATAACATCTGATGTTCTTTACGGTAAAAAAGCCTCACCTGGGGTTTTTAACCAACAGGGACTTGATGAAGTCAACAGCCAGCGAAGAGATGCCTTCGAATGTGTCTTGCGAGTAGTCCACGTTGACTTGGGAGATGTTCAGGAATGTCTCCTGCTTGTTGTCACCCAGGAAGGGAGACTCGCCCGTGAGCATGACGTAAGTCAGGACCCCGATACTCCTGGCAGAGAGGGAAGAAGAAGAAGAAGAAGAAGAAGAAGAAGAAGAAGAAGAAGGAGGAGGTTAAGAGGGAAGTTGTCATCTTTGATGGTTACAGAATGTATTTCGTGACGCACTGTAACAACAGATCTGGCTGGCCTCCCCCAAACTGCGGCTAGTCAATAATTAAATGCAAGTATGAAGCAAGGATTATCTTGTGGTCAAAAGTCTAGACAGAAAACTGTCTTCTGCACGTTAGGGAGGTGATGTCACTCTGCTGGATCTGTCTTTATTTCCAGAAGGAATGCACACACACTGAATGACTTCTGCATGGGATCCTCTTTAAAAAAAAAAAAAAATCCGTGCAAAGAGTCTGAAGTAGCACACTTACCACATGTCTGTAGCCGTGCTAATGGGTTCATAGTTCAGGATCTCTGGTGCTGCAACAGAAACACATGGCCCCAATTAGTCGTGATTAATGATACTCGCATCGAAAAGACACATATGGTTCTGGGCATTTAACGGATGAAGGCAGGACTTACCGACATACTCCGGGGTACCCAGGATCTCCCTAACTTCTGTGATGTTGTCAACGCGTCTGGACAAGCCAAAGTCCACGATCCGAATGTCCCCCAGAGGCCGGGCGCTGGTCAGCAAGACGTTCTGGGGCTGGAGAGGAAACACACACAGATTAGGAAAACTACGTAATGACTCGTGATTATTCAAGCAGCCTGAGGTGTGGCATCTGAGGTCTTTAATGTTTGTGTGATTGATTTAAAGCGTTTCGGAGAGGATTTGGGGTCTCATTTGTCAGTCAGTGTACTAGCTGCTCCTTTGAGCTCAGATCAGTCACTAAGCCAATTAGATGAGACTGAACACTGGCAGGATATCTCTGCCAAACAATTAGATGTCTCCATGGTTAGTGTGTGCAAATACTGTCGTATCTGTACAACTGGGATTAACTCTGGGCCAAACTGGCCTAATGCCAGAGTTGGTTTGGAACCAAGTGGCAAACCACAGTGACGTCACCCTCTGGCACTTTAGCCGTTGCCTTTACAGGTTTGTTTTTAGAGCCAGTACTGATCATGTTTGGACATGACTGAGAACCCAATAACACTACGTCCACCCACATATACCCTGACTGCACCCTAGGAGTGTCAGTCAAACCAGACACACCCTTAAGGATACATCTCTTTGAAGCGTAATACGTAATCAATAATGGATGTATTTTCAGAAGGATCACCAGAACACTGATCAGAAAGAGTGAATTCAGCTAATGAAACCATAATGACTCCTGCAAAAAAAGAAATTGACTTTTTATTTTATGAGAGAAGTTGATGCTTTTTTTGAATGGGAGTCTGTTGGAGTAAGAGGCTTTTTTTTGGAGACCGCCCCTAGCGGCCTTATGTGGTATTGCACGTCAAGACACTTCCACATTGGCTTCACTTTTCACATCTATGTACTGTGTTCATGTTTATATACAGTCTATGGTTGAAGCAGACCAAATATCAGGCCTGCACCAATAACCTCTATCCAACCAAAAGGATGCCTCAAGAGTGAATAAAATTCACCTTTCATCCTCACAACATACACCAAAATGTTTTAAAGCATCAGTACTACTAAAACAAGGTGTATTTGATGAAACTTGGTGTATTTGAATTGATCATTTAATCTGGAACACATTGTGTGACGTGTGTAATGAGAAACCAGACACTTGGTTTATTTGTCAGATGCCAAGAAAGGAGAAAAGAAAGGAAGCGACGACTGCCTCGTTTCCTCAGAACCCATTAAAGAAAACATGATAGTTCGGTCTGGCTCCTTTACCGACTGATTCCTCGCAGGAATTGGGTCATGACACACTGAATGAGGTGTGTTCGCGTAACAGAAATATTATCTCCCTCAGTCTCTGACACTCGAGGGAATGCACCGTCCTATATTTGTCACGCGATCTTTCGGTGTACTTACTTTCAGATCCAGATGCACCACGTTGTTCCGGTGCAGAAAGGCCACTCCGGTCAGGATCTGCTTAGCCAGCCGAATCACGTCCTTCTCTGTGAAGGCATCGTCGTTATCGGCAACGCACTGGTCGAAGATTTCGCCACCGGCAGCGCTGGAAAGAAAGCACAGGAAGAAAAACTCAGGAAAAAAAAAAGAAAACAAGGCAAAGACGAGAAGAAAGGAACTGTGAATGGATAGCCACCCAGTGGAGTTTAGTTTGGCTAACTTGCATTTGATTATTCAGCTTAACTTGTCATAATAAATTGGGCCTTAAAATGTACAAATACACCCTTCCTGTCAGTTTGAATCACACAAGTTGACATTGGTAAAATTCCAACCCATCCCATTTGTAAAATGTTTGTGAACAAACCCAAAGTTATTTTCTTATTTTTAATTATATAACAGTTCGTGTCCTCATTAGTGTACTTTGGCTTGAAGGGGCAAGAAGTCCTTCCACATCTATACACAATGAATCAATATCCTTTTAGGTGCACTGCCTGTGCATGTACAGGAATATTACTGAGATAAGAATGGTTATATCAGCTTACTGCACGGTCCGATAAGGTCTTTTTAAAGCCTAAATCATATACTGCAATAAATCTTAACCTACCCAAATGAGGGAAGGAAACAGGAGAAAACACTGCCCCACTAATCAAAGCTGCTTAAAGCAGAAAGGAAGAGGTGATAAACTATGAAGCAGCCAGACAAGGAGAAGAAGTGGGAGATGATGAGTTGGTAACTAGATAATGTTTGAGCCTCAGCCTGCATAGTTTTATATCAACTGGTCAAAACAACTTGCGTATGAGGGATTATCAGTTTCAGGAATTTAGTAATTGGACAACCCGATGATGACTTCTAATTTTTAGAAGGAGGAATAGTCAGATTCCTGCCCGGTCTTGCTGTTCTTGTGTAACAGTGTTAGGCGAAGTGGAGACACGATGGATTTACGTCAGATACTCCATCAGTCAGATCAATGCCTGAAGCTGACAGCTCACCCAAAAAAACACAACCATGTGTGGGGGATTTAAAGAGGTACACACATGTTTTGTTTTTTATCTTCAGAGGAAAACTTTGTGACCGGGCCTTGGGCATGACTGTTACATAACCAGGACCTGCTAACCCCCCGCACTCTTCACTAACCTCAGCTGTGAAAATAGGAAATACTTTTTGTTGGTGTTGTCATTTCTTATCTTGAAGATGTACCTACGTGGTCCTAATAATGTGATCTCTTCCTTTTGCTCTCGGCTCCAAATACTCATCACCTGCTTAAGTTTAGGAGCAGTGGAGACTTGCAATGAAATTCAACGCTCGGTTTGTTTACATTTATCTGCACCAAATGCAAAAAAAAAAAAAAAAAAGGCTGATGTCGGTGTTTTAATCTGAGTGGGAAATTTCAGACATGAGGGACATTTGACAAATCTTTGTAATGTTTCAAATTGCAAAACTAAAATAACCTCCATATGTCTTAATGGGTCAGAGTTGTCAAAAATGAACTTGAATCAGTCAACTTGACCTTTTAGCATTTACCTGTCTGAACATTTATGGGACAAAGTGTTTCAATAGCTTCATTAAGCTGTCAGCGGGATGCCCGAAGGGATTTAAAAACTCTCATAAAGACCATTTTGTTTAAAAACAGCAGAGTGCTCCCATTCTAGCCAAGAATGATCTGTTACTTCCCCTGAAGACCAAAATACTGTCGCTCTCCGTCTTTCCAAGAAAGTTAATGTACCCAAGTGTGTAGGCAGATATGCTCCCCTGCACCGACCGACAAGAACAAACTCACTGTAGCCAAAACATGTGAGGGCGCGCTGAGGCTACTCTTGAAGACAGGAGTCGAGAGCAGATGATCTTTGAGCTCTGAATTACTAAGAAGGAAAGAGGCAAAAGCGGTAAAATAAGTCAATCTCCTCTTTAGCTGGTAACCACTTTAGTTCTGCAGGAAAGCTCTTCTTGGCTGAGCACCAGGTTGGCTGCTCATTGACGTCAGTAGCAGCACCCTGTCAGCCAGTTTGCACCAGCCTAACCTGACTGCTGGCCGAATTATGTGGATAGCAGTTGTTTTCCAGGACAGGTTAATTAAAATCCAGCGAGGTCTGGGTTATGTTACACGCAAGGTGATGCCGAAACTGAAACGTACATAAAATGTCCTTAAAATAAAGCAATTCAAACAGTAAACCAAAAAAATTTAAATAACTTCAAGTCATTTCTACCTCAGTAGATACACCGAGGAGCATCCAAAAGGGATGCATTGGTTTGGCTGCAGTTAGGGTTTAGATTATTTTCTTAACATTAGGTAACATTCCCCTTCTAACAAATAAAACTTTCTTTATTCTGTGTTCGTATATTTCGAAAAACGAATGACATTTCTTCACGGAGAAATCATTACTTTGACTGCTAGCTAAAAGAAAACGAAGAAGAAGAAGAAGAAGAAAAAAAAAAAAAAAAAGGTTTCAGAGTTGATTAATTTTTCATCAAAGTGAGCATCTCTCAAACTAGTCATTATTCAGGGGGTTTCTGTGCTGCTGACGCTCGCTGCAGCTACACTTTCAAAGATGATTAGAATTCAACTTCCATTTTCTCTGACATTGAAAAGGATGTGGTTATGGCTATGAGAAGTGTGTGTGTGTGTGTGTGTGTGTGTGTGTGTGTGTGTGTGTGTGTGTGTGTGTGTGTGTGTGTGTGTGTGTGTGTGTGTGTGTGTGTGTGTGTTACACCAGCGTGGTGGTGGTGTGCTACTTTTGGGAGCTGTGCTCGCTGCTTATATTCAAACCCACAGGATATGGAAAATGGTTTGCAATTCTTGAAACTCCTGCTGAGGTCAGACGGTTTAGAGGAGGTAGCGCTTCGGGTCTCGCTGTGATTGCTTGGGCAGCTTTTAGGACGCGTGGTACAGTAGATAATAACTGACATTTAAAAACCGACTGCTAAAATATTGTGCACGAGCGGGCTCCTTTATATACGCTCAACAACTCCCAGTGCTGCACCTCCGGCAGCTGAGGAGGAACTGTGCACCGGTGGCTGCCGACCTCCTGCTATGTTTTCTCTGCAGGCATGCAGGGGTGAACTGTGGTGCTACTTCCCCTTTCACACTTCAGTCGGAGGTCAAACACGGCGCTCCCCACAGAGAGGCTTTTGTTCTGCAGAAGCATTCCATTTCTGGTGGTGGGAATGGCTAGCGAGGACCCGGTAGGAGAGGGCTTCCTGCATGATCAATTAGCAGTTCTGGAAAAGGGGGTCAGCGGACGTGGTTCGAGCGTAATTGCCCCGTGTTATGTCCTCGTAGTGAGGCGAGTTAGCTAATTAAGATGCCAAGTGGCTTTTCCAACTCCCAATTGAAGTCCGTCATTAAGAGTTTAACTAGATACATCATGTCATTTAATAGCCAACCACGAGAGGCCGGAGCCAGACAGCCGGGACGACTTTGCCGGGGTCACTGAATGCGCAGCTTGACTGCACTGCTGGCTAATTCACCTGCATGTCGGAGGACAACACGGCGCTTTAAACCCAGAGCAGCGCAGTCGCATCCAAATGACTCATTTGTAGCTCAATGTTTTTCATTTCCTCACAGTGAGCACGTTGCAATGTTTAACCACACGGGTGCTTAAAGGGACACTGGTTTTAGCGTAACAAGAAACTGAGACATTGAGGTCACACCCAGACGAGCAACTAACCACAGACAGAGAGAGAATTTCCATTTAAGGCCGAGTTCATGTCACTGTAACGGAAGGCTGTGCATTTCACACACACGTGTGTGCCGTTTTTGGTTTTCATGAGAAAGACTTGAGTGACAAGCATCTGCATTCTCAGCAACGAGCACACAGGACATGAGTGGGTATTTTCACAGAACAGACAGATGTGCAACATGAAAGTTACACGGCTGACATTTTTAACATGAAAATACAGGCTTGTGGCTGACGTGCATTGTCCTCAACTAAAAAACTGTCAAGTAGAATTGAATGACTGTTTTGTTGTCGTCAACCCGTCTGCATTAGAAAAAAAACCTCCAGTGGTGGAAAGTATTTCTGTAAGTGATGATTAAAGGATTTTCTTTTCTCTAATGATTGAGATTTCAGTTTTTGCTGCCATGACTCAAACACCAACGAGTGGGGAAAGTTGAATAGGTCAGTTAAGATTACCACTATGATCTCCATTATCATATCAGTGAGAGGGCGAGCCAGCGCTGGGTGTGTGTGAACTCAAACACCGGAGAGAATTTGTCAGCGACCTTTAAAAGACGTTTGTGTCGTGTCTTACCACTCCAGAACGAGGATGATCTCAGTGTTGGTTTCGTAGACCTCGTGCAGCGCCACCACATACGGGTTTGCTTTGGCCGACTCCAGCACGGCGATCTCATTCAAGATGTCCATGCGGCAGTCCTCGCCCTTCCGTCGCTTTCGCAGAAACTTGGCAGCATACTGCTTCCCCGTCGCCTTCTCAATGCACTTCTTCACCACCGCAAACTTTCCCCTGGGAAACAAAGAGGGGAGAGAGCGACAGAGTGATTAGTGAGGAGGCAGAGAAATCACAAACCACATTACTGCTTTTGTTCAAAATATTTGGTCGGGGAGGATTTTGTTCTGTTTCCAAGTAGCCACTGAATTAAATTTAGGTCACGTAAACTGTTGCAAATTAAAGGCCAAAACCGCTGGATATACTCATGACAGTTAAACTGCCATGAGGTGAAACATTTAGGGAAAAGCTCGTCCACCATTAATGAGTGCACCACTGAAGGCGAGCTCATGGAACAGTTCAGAGATAAGGAGGTTATGTGGCATCATTTGAAAACGAAGACCGTTCTTGACCAATGATACGCTCAGCTGAGGAGGCGCCATTAGACCTTCTGTTGATCGCCCCCTCCCCCCTTTATCCTCCTCTAGCCTTCAGGAGGGTCTGACAGACGGCAGATAAGGCCGACACTTTTGGCAAGAGCTGCCGAATAGTGGGCAGGGACCTGATTAGGGTGCTGCCACTTTATAGGTCAAGTAAAAAACAAAGAGATGCAGCAGCTCGGTCGCTCGATGTCACTTGTAAAAAAA
This sequence comes from Brachyistius frenatus, assembly GCF_029030835.1. Classification (NCBI taxonomy): domain Eukaryota; kingdom Metazoa; phylum Chordata; class Actinopteri; family Embiotocidae; genus Brachyistius; species Brachyistius frenatus. Next base: position 102,897 of record NW_027210679.1, on the reverse strand, counting down.
AACAAAAAAAAACGGGGGATTTAGAGAGGAGCATCTACTCTCACAGCCTTGTCACGACCATTCTTTTTTTTTTTTTTTTGTGCATATACACTGATGGATTCATGGGAGGTGGTAAGGGTCAGCCTTGGGTGCGGGCAGGATGTCCGATGTGTGCAGAATTGGCACTTTGTGTCAGAGCGACACAATCGGCAGCCGTCCCTCCCGGAGAGATAATGAGGCCTTGTCCACTTCCCTTTCTTCACAGCTGACAGTAGCAGGGACAAATGGAATTGTGTCGACGCCTCCGCCCAGACCCTCAGCCCGAGACTGCTTCTCCTTTCACAACCGTACAAAAGCTGACCAGTCGGCTAAACACAGCGGCCTCGAGGCCGAGACCACCCACCTAACCAGGCCCGGTATGCCCGGGGGGGGGGGGGGGTTCACTGCTGTTACACTCAGGTGGGAGCCCAAGCAGCATGTTAAAGTGGACACTGTAACCTCAACATCTATATACGACTTGCAGATATATGTGTTGATGAGCTGCACAATTCACATGTACTGCAGAAGGCTGAGGAAAAGTGAACACAGGATGTGAAAACATGACAGAACCGGGCAGAATCTAAATGAAGTGGCTGAGTCAGAAAGGTCCAGTCAGCGTGGTGCCAGTCATTTTCCCACACAACGCTACTCCAAGCCCACTGTGCTGCTGACCAAAAACAGCAACTGTTCTGGCTGGAGCCTGGTTCTGTTTTGGCCAACCACAGCAGCAGCTGCTGCGAGGCCCGGTTCCAGTTTCCCAGTTTCGCAGAATGGTGACGAGTCATTGTTCAGAGTAAGAAAAAGGCAAAAGCCGTCAGAGCTTTTTCATCCTTAATTAGCCAGGTTCAGAGCTGTGGGCTGGGAACTACATATGGAGTGAAAAGAAATGACCGCTGGCTGCGGAAAAGAGCAGCGGGAGGCCTTTTCAAAGGCTGACAACAGGTCAGAGGTTACAAAACAAGGCTATCTTCCAGCCGGCCATGTTCACACTGCACCATTTTACTAGGCAGATGCAGAGAACCTTTCGGTTAAGTGTCTGTGCTTTAATCGAATATTTTAAGCTTGTTGCTCCATTGTTTATTTTTTTTTTGTATTAAAACACAAACGGGAAAGGAAAAGATTGCTTTTTTTTTCAGATATTCTGTCTGGATTTACAATTATGCAGCGTTAGCCTGAGCAGAATCTGAACCTCATCTGTCATCAGTCATCAACTTTCCCGTGAAACAAAACTGATTCCTCTCCAACACTTGAGATGGTGATAATTTGATTGAGAAGTTGGTTTCCTGTGGAGTCTGCGTTTTGTCTTCCTCCGTGGGGCACTGACTCATGTCTGAAGCGTAACGAGACATGACAGCTCTCACAGCTCTTATTTCCCTGCTCCGCAGACAGACCGACACACAACGGGAGTTCCTCTTCCTGCTTTCGAGTTGGCCGCGACATATTTTGTACTCGCTTCTGCAGGGGACCGTGGCTCATAATGCAAAGCTTGATGATGGGGAGGCTTTGAAAATGAGGCCAGTGGGCTGTATTGTTTATTTCAAGTTGAAGGGAGCTGAAGGGAGCAGCTATGGGAATAACTAAAGCCTGGCACCTACAGGTTCTAATATGGTCAGCATCCTAATGTACAGACTGTACAGCTGATTTCCTGCCACGCTACATACATTCCTGCACTTAATATGATTATGAAGCCTGATCTCAGGATGTTGTTGGGTTTAAGCCATGGGAAAGGGAGGGATGGAGTTGAGGTATGATGGTTGTGGTCGGTGGGGGAGATGGTTTAGAAGCTGCTTCAGCCGATGCCTTATGGGCAGCATCACTGCAGAGGGGCAAACTTAAAAGTGGAGTTGTAAAGACAGATGCAGAACAACAAGAATTAATCAAACAGCTAGTCGTGAAACATAAGTCCAATGCAGCTGCTTGTCTTAATTTAAAATGTTTTCTGGGAAAAGTCATTAAGGCCTGGCACATTGAGGAATTCACGCTGAGAGTTTGCTGGAATCTGCACTTCAGTGTCTGTCCACATCTGCAAATGTGACCCACAAAATATATTTGGTTGAAGAGTGAGACAGAAAAGTGGCAGATGACATATTTATTGACATCCTGGGAAAACAAGTAAACAGGGAAATTGTCTATGAAAGTCTTTACACCATATGGGTTACAGTTGCATTAAAAAGTAGAAGACATAAACTCTCTAAAAGCCACTGGGATCACTTGGTGTTTTAATAGAAATGTTCTGGCTTTAGTCTTGTAGCAAATCTGGTCCCTTGTCATTACTCTTGTCAGGCTGTAACACGTTCAAACTCATTGTGAAGTTCAGCTCATGACATTTTAGGCTTTACATAAAGTGCAGTTTCACTACTACATAAACCACATAGGTGGGCATCGACAGAAACAACACCACAGGTTGCAGAGTTTCAAAACCCAGAAATCAATACGATGCTTCCATTCTTTCTTAGATAGCAGACATACAGTAGCTGCCACTTTGATTTGTCTGAGAGAAGGTTTGAGAAGTTTTTGGAGGCTTTCTGGCCTGGTATTTTTATTTATTTTTAATTAAAATATAAGATGACTGTTAAAACTATTCGGCAACTTTGAGCCAAGTCACACAAAAGCGCATTGCCACTGCGCATTCCGGCTGGCAAAGCACGGACGCGTCTCTGTGTGGAGAACACCGGATTGGAAATGCTCAATTAACATGTTTACGATTAGCACGTGCAGGAACTCTAATATGGTTACCCGATTTGCTTAAGTTTATCAAGGTACTGTTGCAAAGTCCGGCCAGCCAGCGCACGAAACAAAAGCAGCGCACGGAAGATGTTTTTTGTTGTTGTTGTTGTTGTTGTTGTTGTTTTATCAATGAATGCTTGAAACCAATCATGCAAATAAATAAATACAAAATCTCACCTGCCCAGTTCTTTCCCCACGAGCTCGTAAGTGGTTGTGAACGGGTCAACTCTTATCCTCGTGATGATTTTTGTCACCATTCCGTTTTTGTTCATCGTTGCTGAATTCGCTGGCATTGAAGTCGTCGCTTTGAAATGAAACAATCTTCTGCCACCAAAAGCTTCAACACAACAAGGATGCTTTTTTTTTTTTTATGCTCAAGTAAAAACTCGCATGATAAAAAAAAATTAAAAAAAAAAAGAAGCCGGGTTGAGCCAACAGGAGCTGCTCGGAACCACCGGGAGGTAATCCAGGTTAAGCGCGTCCTAAACAAGAGGGTGATGTCTGCGGGAGCGTGACACACAGTCGGCGCGGTAAATTAGTTTGAGAGCTACTACACATTCCTGACAATAAACTCCTGGTCGAGTCCAGCCCACTGAGCTGACGCTCGGCAGCGGAAACCAATGAATGCGCTCAACAGGACGGAGCCGAGGTGCGAGCCAGCTGGCGAGTGGTGACAAGGGACAGAAGCTTATTGGCGCAGGCACACAAACATAAACAAAGCTTTCTGTCACTGGTTTCGGTCGGAAAGTTAATAGGATGTCTTAAATTATATTTTAAAAAAAAAAAAAAAAAAATCCCCTTATGATTTAGAGCAGTCTGTTAATGAATTAGATTTGTTGACATTTTTTCAGGCTCATAGTGCAAATGTAAATCCTAAAAGAAAGAAAAGTGAAGTTTGTCAGGGCTGATTAATGGGACACTTTGCAACTTGTACTTGGTTATCCTTTCCTCTCCTGACTTCTTTCAACATAATCAATCTGTAAAACCCCCAAAATAACCCCGAAAACAATATGAGGTGCAAGAAAAGGCTGCTGTTCACCTTCATTTAGAAACACATGCACACACACACGCACACACGCGCGCACATGCACTACCAAACATTTCAGGCATTTCAGTGCTGTTGGTATGTGCTTTCCTGATGCTTGCTCTGGGCTTGGCTGTGCTTACAGGTGAGGCTTGACTCTTTCTCACACAAAGCTCAGTCACGAATGTGAAGCTTGCCTCGGGGTATGACAGCTTTTATAACATTTTGTGTTCCTTCTCTTACCTGTGGGAGAGTTGTTTGTCTTCCCATTGAACCTGTATGTCATTAAAGAAGTATTCAAGACATCCCATTAGATGACCCATCAGTGAGGGTGGCACAGCCCAAGATCAGACAGTCCACTTATGTCATGTTCTCCGTTATGTAACTTCGAAGTAGGAAACAAATAAAAGGACATGATCACGAGCCGAGCCCGAAGATGACATGGTGAAAACAAATGATTGGTATTTGAGGCTTGCAGAGAGGGCTTAAGTGACGATGAACTGGACTTTTTGGGAAATGTGTCACCTACGCTGCAGGGGCTCGCTGAAGGTGAGAGGCTATTAGAGAGACCAAGGTCTGGGCTGACCCCAAACAAACAGAAAAGCACACACAGGCATATTTCCAGCTGAGTGTCACTCGCAGACAATAACAGACTTAGTGGTGGAGGCTGTGGTTTTGGCTTCAGTTTAAACCTCGCCTATGAGACAGTGTGTCTGTTCTCGTCAAAAGCATTGTTGTACCTTGTAGAGGTAAACGAAAGGGCATAACTGTGGTGGATATTAGTCACTGACATTCAGTGCTGCGGTTCATTATCAGGGCCCGAGCACCGATGGTGCAAAAGCCCTATTGTTATCCAAGCAATTATTATGATTCTCCGTTAACAACTGCATTTTTGGAGGCTTTATCATATTCAAAAACTCATGAAAGTTGGTACACGCATCTTTCGTAATTTAAAATTTCTTATTTTAGTGGAGTTGCGAGTGGGCATGGCCAAACGGCTCGCTAGCTCGCTGACAAATGTTTAGCCCACTGCAACCTTATAACTCCACCATCCATAAATATTCAATCAAATGCGACCAAAATTGCCGCAGACATTCTCTGGATAGTAGATATACGTGTTTTCAAGGGGGTCTGCAGTGATATCAAATATCTTCCTGTAATGTGTAGTGCATGCAAAACTTTTTCAATTTCTCCAAACGTTTCAACTTCACTAAAAGTTGAATCACCATCAACAGGCCAAGGTGGAATCTGAACCATTAATAAACCTTGGTGAACTAGAATATTTTACCTGTTGAGTTAACCAGACTGTCGGCTGAGTCACTGGAAGCTCTGCGTGAACTCCATTAAACACTTCCTCCTGCCGCATCTCGACCTCCAGCGCCGAAGATAGTCCAGCGGTCTACCGCTCAGGTATCACAGTTCATGGTTTATGGAGAGCAAGTCCTCTCAATAAGCCAAGCCATACAGTTCACGGAGAGCCAATCCTTGTAAGGGTAAAAGCCACATGGTTCACGGGGGCTAAAACCCCCTAAGGCAAGTCCCTCTAAGGGTAAGCCACACAGGTATGTTCAAGGTTGTATGTGCAGTAACCAAAGGTCAACAACAATGCAAAACTCTGTATGCTGCTATATACAAATTTAAGAGTATATAGTATAGAGTTATATATATATATGGTAATGGTAAAGTCAAGTATTTTCTTCTGCACATCATACAAGTGTCTATTTCCAGCCTGTATCCTTCATGTTTCTAAATCAGGACATGAATATTTGTGTTGTCTTGAGGGGAAAGAGTGAGGACGACAGGTTCCTTTGTGTCGGGTTTATGGCCTGTGGCAGAGCACATTGCTAGTGGTTCGTCACATGCCCCACATAGCTGTTATCTAGCAAACAGAGCAGGATTTGTCCAATCTTACCATACCGAAGCTAATTTTGTTGCCATAAACAGCAACTGATGTAAAAGAGAGCTATTGAGAGTGGACATTCCTCAGGCCCTACCGAGTCATTAGTGTCCGACGGGGAGGTTACATAACCTGTTACCGCCTCCTCAAATTTTTACCTTGAGTCGAAGTGAGCCCACTCTGATGTCTTGACCCTCCTTCTCTGCCAGGCTTCCCATTAAAGCCGGGTCAGAGTTCAGAGGAACCACGTTAGTGAAGGAGCTCTACCCGGCCCCAGAGACCTAATGAAAACACATACCAGCGAATTAGCCTGCCAGCCTCCAGTTTAGCTAACATAAATATGAGAAGTTCAGTCATGACCTGGGGAACGCAAAAATCTTTCCGAGCCAGTGGAACAAATAGTCCTAGTCACGACTGGCTCAGAAAACACAGCAAGACCTCGGCCATAAAGTTAACGTCTGGGTCTGTTCCAGGAAGTGTCCAAGATATGAATCTGATTGACGAAAAATGGGGATTTGATGACTTTAAATAGAGAGTGAGTGTACGTGATAAAGTTCCAACCTTTGCCTGGGTTTGTATTTTCTTGTAAATAATGCCATTTCTTAAAGGTCCCTTTTCAGATTTCCATTTTCTTTTCATGATAAATCATGTTTAGGTGCTCTATAAATACTGTTAAAGTGTCAAAATGCTCGGTTCATAGAGAAATGAACACAGGGCATTTTCAGCAGCTGTGCCGTTTGGATGAGCAGTTTGGAGTTCTGTAAGTTTGTGATGTCACAAACTCACGACCATGCCCCATGTCCGCCCTCAGCACCACCTATCTCACCTTTAAGTGGAAGAAAACTCAGAGTTGTCATTTTTTTGGGGGGGGGGGTAATGGAAACAAGTTATGAACACAACAAGTTGAAATTTCAAACGTGTTAACAAACACCAGTTCCACCAGTTTAAAGCAACATTTTTACTTCTGTTTCTGCCCAACTAATAAATGTAAATCTAACACTCTCTCCCTTTCAGCTCTTTTTTTGGTCTCTACCAACTTCAGAGGCAAATATCTGTCTCTTTAGCAGCTAAATGTTTACCAGCAACTCACTTACTGTGTTTGTCAGTCGTTTGGTGCTGACCAGGGAACATACAGTGGATTTTTTATTTATCTTTTTTGCCGTAACCAACTTTAAGAGAGATGACAGTAGACTTGAGGGGAGCTGAAGGCTCAGTTGATCATTCTCTGTGCATGAGTGACCTCCTTTTAGAAATTAGTTTCACAAAGTCATTGTTAGAATTTAAATTCACTTTTAACATCCTCCTACATAACGGATAATCAGACAAGTCCCAGTTCTTACAAAGAGCTGCTAAAAGGTTGTGGATGGAGGGGGAGAGGCAATCTGGTGTTAAAATAAGTGCCTGTTGAAGGGTGAGGGTACATGTACGCGATTAAACTCTCTTATGACTCCCTGAGGTGAATGTGCCAAAGAGACAGACCATCTTTTGTCCACACTTTCAAAGACGTCCTTTCTCGTTTTTGTTGCCCATGGGTGTGTTCAAATGGGGGGTTCTCATTATATAAGTGTTTTTCTGTGTGACTCTGTCACATTGTGCTGTTAAATGTTTGCTGCTCTTCATTTATGAGGCTGCTTGTGGACCAGAGGAGTTATTTTAAGACCACTTTGATAACATCAGACTTTTACTTTCTGTCTGAATGACCACAATGACCTGTTTCCACCGCTGGCTTATAACATGGAGAAGGTATGAATGAAAAAGTATGCCATCATCTGGCCCTGGGACATGTGTGACTTATGAGTTATCCTTGTCTGACATGGTTTTGCAGATAAAGGTCACACAGCCCTCAATGCAACGGTGTTTACAAGTCTCTTTCATTGCTTTCTTTCTCTTGTTTGGCTTAATGACTACTGATAGTAGCTTTTCTACTATTTCGTGAGAATGACAATCAATCTTTCTTTGGAAATTTGCTTTGTTAGCAAGGCCTAAAATACTACAGAGAATGATTGCTGCCTGTCTAAATTCTGTTTATGGTTCTTAGTTGAAAACCATTGTTTATGCTGAAAGAGGATTCCACATAATGAACGGCTTCAGACTCAGGAGGGCTATTTAGTAATCTCACCTCAGCCTATAGGAGTTCCTTATCTTCTCTGGTTGCCTCTCCTCTGACTTTTTCTACATATCGTATTGATTATGTGTTGTGCAACTTGCAACTTGGGGAGGTGGGGGGCATTGGGGCCGGCGACACCAACAGACTTAACAAACTGGTTAAGAAGGCCGGCTCCATCATTGGCTGCAATCTGGACAGCCTGGAAAAGGTGGTGGAGAGGAGGATGCTGAGGAAACTATTATCCATATTGGATAATCCGGACCACCCTCTCCACCACCTGCTGCAGGGACAGAGGAGGACGTTCTCCAAAAGACTCCTCCAGCTCCGCTGTCACAAGGACAGATACAGGAGATCATTCCTGCCCACTGCAATAAGACTGTACAATAACTCACCTCTGGCAAAATCCATCACACAACAATAACACAGTTGGTTGTCTGCTTTCTTGTTTGTTTAAATATTTGCGCTATTTTTTAGTTAGTTTTAATTTAATTATTCTATTTTATTTTATTCTATTTATTGTATATACTGTGCATTTATATTTAATATTTTACTGTTGTTTTATTGCTTTCCTGTACCTATAATGCTGCTGTAGCGAAAAAATTTCCCCTTGTGGGATTAATAAAGTAACTACCTATCTATCTATCTAATACGTTTTCCGGTGACCTCGGTGTAAAGCAGTCTGAATGGAATGGGAAAGGTCTCGCACCTCATAAAACTAAACAGCCCGAAAGCTCGGGTTGATTTAGATGCTTAATGCACCACCCACGTCTTTACCCCCTTCTCCCTCCACTCCTGCCAGAGGTTCTGCTACTTCCACTGCTGAGGCTAATAAAAAGAACAAACATCTCATCTGTGGCCTGACAGGGAGGAATCAGCGGTTTTCCAAAATCCTGGCGGTGGAAGTCATTCACCTCAGGACGGCAGAATGACGTGCAGAGTTGACGCTCGAGCGGTATTAAAAGATAAGTTCCTAATCCTTTTGGCAACAGAGAAACACACTGAAGGAGGGATAAAAAATACGGCATCGGAATAGATTGGAGAGCTCATTGCCTTGTTAGCAGTCCAAGGACAACAAATAGCAAACAGGCCTGGAGGGGAAGCGGTGTGTGTGGCCTCGCTGAGAATCCTCAACTTCATGTCAGTTATGACAGTATTTTCTACAATGCGAGAGGGGGACTGTAGGTAAATGTAGGTTGGTTGGCAGTGTGTTACTACTTGGTGTGAAGAGGGTAAGCCCTGTAATTTACAAATGAGTAGCCACACACAAACACAAACAAAGTCAGATTCACGTCATTATAAATATCCTCTGATTGTTATTTTAAGGAGAAGAATTGACTGGCTATGTCACTTCTTTTGCAGACCAAACATACAGTATATGGCTTTGGTTAATCATAATTATGAAATGACATGCCATGCAGCAGTTGAGAAACATATTTTTTTCTGCACCTAGTAATTCCTCTCCCGGTTTCTTAAGGTGAATTTATAGGGCTCTGTCGCTGCTTTAAACTTTAGCTTCTGCTTCAGGAAATCAGATGTCTCAAGTGAGAAAGTGAACATTTTTCAACTGCTCTTAATTCCAGTAGCGCCTCATTTGTCAAATGCCTCTGCAGGCTTGCACACGTGCACATGTATGATTCACTCATCTGTTTACCTCTCTGTCTCTCAGCCAGAAACAGCAGCCATATTGAACACCCTGGGTGCAACAAATAGCAACAGGGGCAAAATACATTTTGCACACTTCAATCCTGTCTCTCAATTAACACATATTTCCAGAGGGGTGACACTTATGAATGCTAGTTCAAGCAAACTCTCCTGACCAGGAAACCAATGGGGAAAATTTGTTCAGGATAAATGAAACTCAGAGAAAAGGCAGAGTAGAGCCCTGGGAATGTTTATGTTTACATTTCAGACCTACAGATTGCAATGGAAAGTTCGAGTGATGGGACCCCCCCCCCCCCCCATAACTGTGACAGTTATGGCTTTTTACTGACATTTTTTTTATTTACCCTGGCTGCAGCTCCTGATTTGTTTTCTTTGAGCGAACACGTTGTGTGGGTTGGTGCAAAACAGCAGCACACGAAGACATGGATGAGAGAGAGAGAAGATGAAAGCTGTTGTCAGGTAGACGCAGCCGAAGAGATGTTTGCCACATCCTGCCTCGTTTTCTGGCAACGTGACCTGCCAGACCCGAGCGATTCAGAGCCATGCACATGTCTGCTAGACACTGTGTGCATGCAAAGAGGATTGTGGTAAAGTGTTGATTTCCTGACATGAGTTAGTCAGACTTGTTTTAGTGAGAATGTGACAAAAGCAAGATGCAGTACTGAATTCCCATCGGATAAAAGGCATTAGATCATCCTTTCATCAGAATAGAAGCAGCATGTTGTTGAGGTGACTCCACATGCAAGAACTCAATAAACAGCTTAACAATGCTCATCTAGATTGACCAAAATAGCAACATGCAGATTTAGATATAACACCACCCTAAAGGCCGTTGGGGTGTGGGTGTTAACAGATGCAGCCAAGCTTAGCCATAGACAGACAAACAGCACAGACAGACTAACTTAGAAACAGAAAGGTGCAGCTGTTGCTTCTGTCGCCAGTCTCCATTAACCCCCCCCCCCCCCCCCAACACACACACACACACACACACACACACACACACACACACACACACACACACACACACACACACACACACACACACACACACACACACACACACACACACACACACACACACACACACACAAGGGGGGTGGTTGTCAAAACAAATTACTGTTGTCTCAGTTGGGGCTTGATGACATGGGAAAAAAGGAATTCTAGTCGGACGGTAATAAACACGATTTCCCAGCAACACAAGATAAAAATGGCTTTGTACTTGTGTCTGAGATGGTCACCGTTACAGCCACAATTTTATTTCTTTCCTATATCTATAAATGCTGCTGTAGTGAAAAAATTTCCCCTTGGGGATTAATAAAGTAACTATCTATCTATCTATCTATCTATCTATCTATCTATCTATCTATCTATCTATCTATCTATCTATCTATCTATCTATCTATCTATCTATCTATCTATCTATCTATCTATCTATCTATCTATCTATCTATCTATCTATCTATCTATCTATCTATCTATCTATCTATCTATCTATCTATCTATCTATCTATCTATCTATCTATCTATCTGTCTGTCTGTCTGTCTGTCTGTCTGTCTGTCTGTCTGTCTGTCTGTCTGTCTGTCTGTCTGTCTATCAATCAATATAACATTTGGCTCAACCTTGTCAAGGCCAAATTTATAAAGAGAATGCCAAAGAGGATGACCAGCAAGGCAAAAGTGACATCACCAAAACCATTAGAGTCTGGAGGCATGATCAGAAAGAACAACAGGATGGCGTGGGAGGGTCTGGGTCGTCCATGCAACGCGCCCCCCCCCCCCCGCCTCCCCATACTAACCGAGACGGATAAACTAAAGTAATAAACAAAACAAGAAACACTAAAAACCAGAATAGCAGGCTTTAATCAAGAAAGAGTGCAAACAAAAGCAAACACTCAGAGAGCTACAAGAAAACTTCTCATCCAACCTTCTTTAAATGGGCTAAAAGGGGCGGGGCCATCCACGCATTACACAGAGGTAGAGTGAAGAACACAAAGCAGGTAACAGTCAGACGAAACCTGAGATGGTAAGAGGAATATAAATAACATATAAGTGAAGGATACAGTGATAGAAGACGACAGACCAGCGGGTAGAAGAAAGATGAGCGAAGGAAATGGAGGAAATGGGAAAGCAGAGAAATCCATTTGGAATGTCTGACTCAGGAGAGAAATGGAAAAAAAAAGAAGAAGTATTTTAATTGGCAACCGAGCACGGGAGGCGGGAAGAGTATTAAGAAATAGAGTATAGTGCAGTCGAGCGTATATAAATATCAGTAAGGGGAACAAAATGGCAAGAAACAAAGACAAATTGAAAGGGAGAATAAACACTCCGGGAAAGTCACGCAAAATCCTCTCGTAAAGCCAAACACCTCTAAATTAGGAACCGTAAATAAGCACTTGAGTACACAACACACACACACACACACACACACACACACACACACACACACACACACACACACACACACACACACACACACACACGCACACGCGCGCACACACACACACACACGCGCGCGCACACACGCACGCACACACAAGGAAATCAGCAACAGTCATTTGCTGACATTTCTTGTTATTTGTTGTGGTAGACTCTTGCTGAGGGAATTTCCTGATTATTTTCTGGTGCGTTTGTTTCATGAAAGGAAATATTCCCCCACTCGGCCGTGGGAGATGACAGACACAATACCTCTGGGACAAAATGCTGATGGATTACAACCCGGGCGCCTTTTACTTCACTTAAATCTGCACCTTCTGCCTACAGTCCACATGATGCAGTTCAAACTGCTCTCTCCAACAACACACGGCGTCACGCAGCCCAGTGAGTCCAGTGGCAGCAGGTAGATGTGGCCACATGTCATGTGAGGCATGGCAGGGGTCAAAGGTCGCCCTCGAACTAATGATTACCTGTTGAAGCGTGCTGCTTTGGTTCTCTGTTTTTGTTTGTGTTGGCGTGGTGACGGAGCAACAAGCTGCTGCATTAAAGCACACACACACGAACGAACACACACATACGAACACACACACACACACACACACACACACACACACACACACACACACACACACACACACACACACACACACCACCATTGCAGCCGTTATCATCCGCTGGCAATGAGCTAAACAAGTAAAGAACATTTAGTGTGAAACAATAAAGAGTTGAAAAGCTGTGCTCAAATCAAACACACAACTGGCTCAAGAGTTTCATGATTAAAATCTAATGAGCGCCCTTTTTTTCCCCTTGCGTGTGGAGAGTGTGTGTGTGGGAGGAGGAATATGCTTTAAACCATTGCCAAGTAAATCATTGAAGACGTTAGCTCTCTCGGCCTGATATCCATCCAACCGCAGCGCCGTTGAGGAGAGCTTCGTGGTTTTGGTTTATGAGAATATCTCAACTTTAGATGAGGTGAAAGACAAAAATCATAGCAGACCTCATAAAATAGTCGAGGTTTTATACTCGTGCAACAGAGGGTTTGATGTCTGTATGAGATATTCCATCATTGCAATGTGTATGAATTCATTTTCATCCTACCTGTTTACGCTGCACCGAACAGAGTGTGTGTGTGTGTGTGTGTGTGTGTGTGTGTGTGTGTGTGTGTGTGTGTGTGTGTGTGTGTGTGTGTGTGTGTGTGTGTGTGTGTGTGTGTGTGTGTGTTTGCTTATACATATGTTTGATTTGTGGTTTTGTGTTCCTGTGTTTGTGTGTCTTGGTGTTCGACCATACGTAGCAGCGGACAGCTTGTCCGGTTGCCGTGTGGCCCTTTGTGACTTGCATGATGAACAAATTCTACAACCCTCTTTTTTGGCCGCAAATGTTGCACTTCGCGGCCACTCTTTCGTTTGCTTTGTGAACAGGTGCGTTGAAATGCAAGAAACAATAGCTTTTGTTTTTGTGCTCAAAGGAGCAGTTCAACTATTTGGGGAGTACAATTACTGGCTTTACTGTGAGGAGTTGGATGTTCAGGTTGATGCCACTCTGATGTCTAATCCATTACAGCCATTTAGTTTAGCTTAGCACAATTACTGGAAACTGGGGTCAACAGCCCGGCTCTGTCTGAAGGTCTGTAACAGACAGATATGAGTCAATGTGGAATCAACTGTTCCATTTTTTACATCCTTTATTTCTATTTTAATGTGTAATGGTTATATTTATGCTGCCTTTTTGTTTGACCACCACGCCGGCTGCAGTCGGTATACTCAGAGGCTTTATATGTTTTCAGGTCGTGCGTCCGTCCATCCGTTCCATTCTCGTGAGCCGACATCTCAACAATAAGGGATTTTTTTTTTTTTTTTTTTTTTAAATTGGCACAATCGTTAACTTGAACCCGAGGATGAACTAACCAGAGTTTGGGGTTTAAGGGTCAAAGGTCGCGCATGTCCTTCCCATCTGGCAGTCCCATTCTCATGAACGCGTTACGTCAGGAACGCCTTGAAGGAATTCCTTCAACATCGCCACAAACCTTCGCTCGAACTCAAGGAAGAACTAATCAAAGTTTGGGGGGGGGAGGGGTCAAAGGTCAAAGTGTCAAGTTCACTGTGACCCCATGTCCCTTCCATCCATCTGTCCCATTCTTGTGAACGCGCTGTGTCAGGAAGGCCTCTTGTGATTTGGCCCAAACGTTCACTCAAGACTCAAGGATGGAGCGATTCGATGTTGGGGTCAAAGGTCAGGGTTGCTGTGACGTCCGGTCTGTCAAATGTCTTCAAATTTAAAAAAAATATAAAAATAAAACTGGCAACCTAACCAGACACATTTTGCCATTGAGTTATACTGGGACAAATCAACACGAACATAAAAGGCGAAGAGCACAAAAAAAAAAATCAACTTGAGTCAAACCAAAAGAAGGGCCTGTGTTTCCTCAACTAAACTCTCCTGGAAGAAGCTGATCCATAGCTCAGAAATGTGGCCCAGTAGATTACTACTGTTTTGTTCTTGTTCACACAAACAAATACTTCTTCAGCCTCACTAATTCCACAGTTTGGCTCAAGACCCCAATGAACTTGAGAATCTAGCTGCTCATTCACTCCCATCATTTTATTTTCTGTTCCCACTTTCAGTCCTTTACCCGTTCACAAGACCTCCCAGAGAGACACCTAGACTAAACTGTGTGTAAACTATGTGTGTTTCCACCAGCTTAGCACTCAAAGACCCCGACGCTAGGACTTATAGCTCACGTCAACAGCCTGTTATTTATGTGTCCTTTCAGGCCGTTGTGTTCTTTATGTAACCCTTCAGCTTTTCAGATGATCACAACACAAATCAGACAAGTGACCCGCAGCCACCACTGAATGAAACATTTCTCAACATACGTTACTCGGACAATCGAATTTTCCACAGGAAGGAATTTGTTCCGGTTGCCAGGTGACTGTTTCACGCTTTTTGTTTTACAACCCCGTGGAGGATTTTGAAAGTGTACATGTAAACGTTGAACTGATTGCGACTGGCAAAAGAAAATGTAAAAGTGAAATGAATTGCCCTTTAAATAATATGTAATGGGGTGGAGAGAGTCCAGCTTCCAGCGGTCTGCAGCTCCTTCCTCATTCTGAATGGGAACATAAAACACTCTGGCAGGGATTCAGTCCAATTCAGCCGCCCTCGAGCCCGACGTCTGTGGCCACACTGAGGGCGTGCCCCGACTTTGATGGGGCACCCGTCCCTGACAGGCCGGCCTCTCATTCAAAACACTGAAATCCCACAAATAAAGACAAGGATTAGTGACATCTGTTGAGTTTTTAACATAATCTTCTTCATCAATTCTAATGATTTTTGTGAGGGCTGGGTTTGGAATCTTTCCACCTGTTTTGAATAATCTGGTTGAAGCAGAAGTTTCATGTTTTGTCACACAGCCCACGCATTTTGAACTCCATTCATAGCTTAGTATTTGTTGTAGACAGGGCCTCTTGTGTTAACAGAAACTGAATCGCCCCTTTGTCGCTCCTCCTCGTCTATTGAGTGAAGTGTCTGTTGGAGAGGGGACCATTGTCACTGTGGGACGGGGGTTATTTGGGTCTACGCTGCCGTTCGCCTCTCTGGCCATAACTCTGAGCTCAGTGAGCATGTTTCTCACACCCCTCACTCCAGCTGGGGGACAGGAAACAACTCTGTCTGTGACGGCGGCTTTTGAAATGCTGTGTCTCCTGAGCGTTGCGATGGAAATGTGCACGGACGACAAGAATGCAGCACCCAGATGCTGGAGCTCGAGCAATCCTCCCCAGCTGACGCAAGGCCAGGACACAGGAATCTGCTGCCACATCTCTGTTAAACCAGAGACTCAGAGTCCAGCATTGAAGTCAGATGAATGATTTGGAAACAACAGATCTCCTTATTGGTTTCAAATCAAATAACCTCAAGGCCTTGTATTCTTCTTTTCTTTTTTTTTTTTTTAAATTTTTCCAACAGTGTGAGCAGAAGCCTCAAAGATGTATGACATCTTCAATCCAAAACTGTTTACTGCCTCAAGCACAGGAAGTGAAAATTCTTTGATGAGAACACAAAACTCATAAAAAACAACAACACGCGCTCCTTAAATCTAGCCTGACATAAGAAGTTTCCAGCACCTTTGTCTCGCATTAATGAGGAAAACAGCACATGTCCACCTCTATGTGATCCAAAGCACTGATCAAAGACCCCAGAGACAGATCCATCACACGATTCAGCCAAGTCTTCTTGAGAGTCAGACAGCCGAGACAGTCGTGAATTAAATCAATTCAGAGCTCACGAGGCCCAGAAGTGTTTTCCCTCACTGCTTTTATTAAGTTGATCTCTTGTCATTTTTGAATGATTTTCTAGAGGAAATTACCTGATGTGCAGGTAGACTACATCCTGATCTAATCAGCCTGAAGAATGCTCAGCCGCTCTTTAATCATCAAATTCAACTTTGCTCTTACTGCTTCCATTTTCTGCCACTTTATACCTCATCATTTTTAATTTCAGAACCAAACAGTGTACGTTTTACTCCGATACATTCGTCTGAGAAATATAGTTACTTTTCACGTTACGATTTTAGGGATTTTAGAGTTGTTATTAATTCTGCTAATTCTTCTGCAAAAAGTTGTTAAATAGATGCATTTGCATTCAAATTTGGTTTCTTCTTGTATTTCACAATAAAAGCAGAAGATGTGTGTAGCAGATCTTTGTTTTTCCCTACTTCCTCGCCAATTTTACTGCGAAACGAGGACAGTTACTTTTGATAATACATTACACTTTGCTTTTATTTTACTTTTACTTAGGTTAGATTTTCAATGGCGTATATTCACATAGGCTTGATAGTTTTACTTTATTTACTTTACACCACAGGAGGACAACTAATCTTAGCCAGAAGGCCAGTGGTCAAACTGAGCACAGGAGGAGCCTCAATGATGGATTAAATAGTCAGATAAAAGACAAATGAATATGCTCACAAACTAGCAGCATCCAATTAACCCTTAATCCATAAAGCCTTAAAAAGGATTGGTTGATCTGACAAAGTATAAACTCTGACTGACATTTAGATCATTAAAATGTTTTAGACACAAGGAACAATAGGAGCCTCTCACTTCCAACTGCCAGCGTTAATTGATAAAGCCGTTTCAGTTTATTGTAAGTGCAAGGGCGTGAAGGGGGTGGACAACACCCATGCTTTCAGACACACTAATCCTTTCACTGTACTGAATGAGCTGTAAATGAGGAAGGAATATGAAAGAGACATATTGATGAGCAGAAACTACGTGGAGCTGGAGTCCAACCGGCCCATCAGCTCGGTATAATGCCCATATTAAGCTATAATGTCATGGCATCCCCAACCTGCCCGTCAAGAAGATTGCCATGCACTCTCTGACTTCAACTTGATTTCTTGGGTTTCAGAAGTCACGGGGAAAAAAGCCTCTTATATAAGCAGCAGCGAAGACTCATGCGTTAAGTCTTCTCTCTTCCCTGCTCCTGCTGCATTATCTGCTGCCTCCACAGAAGTCAGCTTTCTAAACCCAAATTATAGGGACAGAAAATCATTATGTAATAATTACTAAGTATGATAAATTGTCAGCAAAAAAATGTCTGCCCCAGATACAGCTGAGTGATCTCTGCTCATGATAGAGGACGTCTACAGTGCGGCTCACGCAGTACAGCACGTTTCCCAGAGCTTTATTTTGACCTTTGCTCTGTCATCTCATAGCCACGAGACAGATTCATTCAAAATCCCCAACATGTCACAGTGATCACTGTCAAAAATGTACCTTAGCCTTTAACTCTCCCTCTAATCACTTTTAAAAACAGCAGCATTAGAAACAGGATAGATTAGTATTATAGGGAGACAGACAGGAGTATCTCTCCTCCACATCATCGCCATAAAGTGATGGATGACTGACAACGAGGGAGTGATGTGTGATAAGCACGTAGCACCATTTACTGTAAGGACAAGCGCTCCTTAGCGACTTGGCTCCTGGTCTCAGTCATTTTATGAGGGAAATGATGCAGAGGTGATAAGACCCAGATGGCTTTTAGGAATGTGTCCTCAGTTCTAGAATGTTGTGTAGAAAATCTATTTATATAATCAGCTGTTTATTTTGTGAAAAAAAAAAAAAAAAAAATCTCCAGTGACAATAAATAACTTTCTGGTGCAAAAGGAGACAGAAAATGTTTTCTGTTATTCTTAAATAGCAGTGTTTACAAGCAAATCTAGTATTTTACTTTCTTAAATTTGAACTCTACCGTGTGGCAGGACATTGACAGCAGAATATTTTAAGTTTTGGATCAAATAAACACCAATTGGAAATCCAAATCTCTATCAGTTAAACAACACAATGTAATGCAAGTAACATTAAGTCAAATAATATTCTAGCTTTGACTCTGTAAAATTTGTGTTGTATTTCTTATCTAAATAAACTGTTTATAAATTAAACTGGATCGCTGTGATGTATTATTAGGTTGCATACCTGTGCATTTAATAACCCAAAATAAACTTTCAAATCATGTCATCAAATGTTGTTTAGCCCTTGAAAAGGAATCTATTTTGACAGGAACCCAAGCAGGAAGTGGTACAGAAAAACAAACAAGTGCATATAGCAAACGTGTGATGCAGACACCGTGTGACTGATGAGGTGCTGTCAGTGTTTCACTGAATGTTCTTTTTTCAATTGCAGCATGAACAAACCTGTTGAGAAAAAAACCCAATGAGCACACCACAGTGTTGGGAAAAACAGTGGCAAACCAGATTAGGTATGCTAGAAATGAAGACAGACGACATTTCTTTCTATTCAGATGTGAGAGAGAAACATTTGTTGTGGTAATAACAAGCATTAGCTCTCGACTGTGGGAGAGTGGGACATACTGGGCCTGTACCGAGAGCATCTGACAAAGGCTGCTGGGGGACATATGATCCTTCAAACACCTCAATTAGAGAACGGAGGGGAGGAAAGTGCTCATGGTGATAAATATTTAACAGGTTGGCATGCCACAGGTGTGCAAAACTTGGCTCCTGGGATCCAAAAGCTGAAGCGGCGATTATACAAGCCTGGAGTAGGCTCCCATTCTGGGGTGTGTTCTTGTAATTTTCTAAAGCAACAGTCAATAACAAACTGTGTGCCAAGATTTCACTGTGAATTTCCTTTGACAGCAAGCTTATGCAAGCTAATAAAACAGGTGGAGTATCCTCAACCAGCAGAAAACAAAGTAAAATAGCGCAGTACAGACACTAAGACAAACATTAGGATATGATTTCGTTATTCAAGTGTGAAGACTGCATCTCAGAGCTTGAGAGCATGCAAATCTCTTTTCGTGTGAACTAGATGCATTTGAGAGTTAAAGGGAAGCGGGTTTGGTAAACATTTGCGCATGAAAGAGTGTCGGAAAAAGAGACGGGGTCACGTGAGAATGCAAAATGCAAACGATTATGTTTGCCGTTTAAAAAAAAAAAAAAAAAAAAAAAAAAAAAGGTGTGATGTGGCTTTATACTTTCCAGTCTGTTGAAAAACTTGTATTGCTTACTGACATGCCAGCTAAGATGATGCATCATGCTATGTACGTACACTTAGCTACAGTGTTTCCAGACCCAGCTGTAAACAAAAGGTATCCAGGTGACCAGGTGGGTGGAGGGTGCCGCTGATTTCATCAGTGTTTGTGGGGAAGACAAGAATACACTTGGAGAAGCATTATTTACAAATGATTCAGACAAAAAAAAAAAAAAGAGACACTGAAGGTCTCTGAGAGAAATAAGAAGAAAGAAGAAGCACAAACTGTGAGGGCAAAAAGGAAAACTGTGCCGAGCAACAGCGGTGGTGCTAAAAACCCTGCCTGCTTGTCCTGCCGAGAACTCTTTTTGCGCAACTTTGGGTAAATACCAGGATGGCTGAGTCACCTGCCATGCCTCGACACACCAGGTATCACTCCATTTTTACCACATCACAGGTGAGGCAGTGATGCGTGGAGTGCTTGGAATTCAGTGCCTGCTGCACCTGGAGCGAAGACACAGACGGCCAAGAACAAAAATGTAAAAGACTGGAATGAGCACTGCAGGACATCCTCAATACGTCTGACAAATATTTCAGACATACTATATATATTTTTGTTTTTCGAGTACTAATCTGTTCCACATTCATCAGCTGACCCTAATTTGGCTGCCCAGTGTGCTGCCTGCCACTATATTTTCCCAGCCAAACCGAGGTATTGACCCAGCAAACCTCTACTGATCATATCTGCCTTCAGACTTTCTCAATTTCCCTGCGCATGCTATCTAACAAGCTGCATCTCGCAATGGAACAAGCCTTCGATACGCAGTTCAGATAGATTTGTGCCTGACAACCAAACAAAAGTCTCCATGATGGTGCAGCTGCGCGAGGTATGCGTACATACCAAAACTGTCCTTCTTTGACCTTCTCTTTAAGCCATGACTAAGACATCCATGCAATGTACAGGTCAGGTCTAGTCCCAGGACAGACTCGAGAGCCAAAAAGGCCCAGAAAGCGGCAGCAACAGGATGTGCGTAATGTGACGGCAAGAAAGAATGTCTCGAACATTTGATTCAAGACGGAGGAGACATTTCCCACGACACAATCCCTGGCGTGCTGAGGTTTTGTATACACGCGGGTCCGGGCCAAGCGCGATCGCCCCCGAGGGGTACGGCTGACGTAAACCCCTCGTGTCTAACAGAGAGCTGTAACCCCCCCCTCCTCCTCCCGCATGTTCTCTGGGAAAACATACGTGTATAAAATACGATGCCCTCCCATGACAGGACATGAGTGCCCTTCGGCTCTGGGAAGTTTGGCCAGACAGTAATGCTTTTCACCTAAAATATGAAAGACTGTATTTCTTTCTTTCTGTCCTGACCTCCAGGCAAGCGCACTGAATTATGGACTTGCAGCTCTGTCGTTAATAAACGTTTTCAGACGGACTGCATCGCTCTCTTTCTTAAGATTATAACTTGCATGTAGGCAACATTCAAAACGCAATGGGTAATAATAAATCTGTAGAGTTTCAGGAAAGCACCTTCTGTAGATGTGCTGATTCTGCCTCAGTATGTGCGTGTTCAAAAGCATTCATACTTTCCAAACGTGCTCTCCTGTTTCAGCTGTGATGGTTTTAGCAGAGAGGACTAAGCCCCACTGCCTCTATATTACCTCGTGAAAAACGCACGCTGCATTTCTCAGCCTCTCCCTTTACTCGTTATTGAAGTATATCCCTGCCACAAGCTCCGGGGTCGTCAGGACACAACCATTTGTCAAAGTCCCGTCTCTCATCAGCTGGTAGTTTAAAAGCAAGCAAATAAAATAATAACTGCACGGTTTGAGCTTTATCAACCTGGATTACATCCTCAGTGGAGAGAATTCCTTCAATCTCTCACTCTGGTCCCAGTTGTCCTGCAGACTGGATGGGTTTCACAGATACGTTCTATTTTTACCACATATCCCGGGAACATAAAGGAGCGTTTATGCCCAAATGCAACACACACAAACCTCTCACAAACGCAGACACTTTAAAAAAAAAAACATTTTTTATTGTTGAGGCCAGACCTAAAAGAAAAATATCTGTTTGTTGAGAAAACTTTAATCCATCAGACGCTTGTGGTTTTTCTTTAAGTAAAACAAAACCTGTCAGGAGGTTGCAGATTAATTAATTTAATATCAAAATGGTTCAGTAACATGAATCAACTGGCATCGGGCCAAAATCAGAAAAAACACCAATCGAATGATGAAATTTCTGTGACCCTCCGCTCTTCTAAGGAACACTGCCTTTATTGTTACCTGCAGATTTTGATAGCATTTATCTAAAGACTTTCCAGACTGTATAAAAGTGGTTTGTGCTCTACATCACAGAGTAGAGTTATTATCTCTGGCATGCACAAAAATGACAATGTGTATTACAGTTATTATAATAGTGTAGTTTAGGTCAGCTTTGATTTGCATGACTTCCAACATGTCAGAGAAGATGGACTTTTTAACCGTTTATCCACCACGTTTAGCGTTTGTCGCATCTTCAAGCTGTTTATCATTATTGATCACTTTAGCTATAACTTTGTCAACCATTTATCTAAAACATTTCCCCTTGATAAAATTACTTTAAGCTGCTTATCCATTTGAGCATCTTGGATCACTTTGTATTCACTTTGTATTATCCTCGACAATAATGTGACATTTTGTTGTCAGCGATACTGTATGTTAATATCCTCGCTCCCTGATATGATCACCGTGTCCTGTATCATGTATTGTTTCCGCACATCATCTTCACAATGAAGTCTTTTCTTTCACTTTTACCACGCTGCCAGAGAACTCCTAACTGAGCTGATTAAATCAGTTGATGAGAAGAATGGCAGCATCAAACTCTACCTCTGTTTTGCAATAAAGAACCAGATCTTATCAGCTTCAAAAGGCCATCAAAAACTTTTCTATCTTGTTCCCGTATAGAGAGGAAGCATCTCTGAGAAATCTTTGATCTGCAGAATTCACTTCAACAGAACAGTCCCCAGTAAAATGAACGTCATTAAACTTCGTTGCCAGGTATAGCGTGACTTTTCGGCATCGCCACATCTACCACAACACGTCTTCAGCTGTTTCACTTCTGCTCATTGCTCTCACATGGGACATCCTGTCGAGCACATCTGCCTCTGCAACCGCTTAACGTTATTACAAACCTCGTACTGTGTCTACACCACGCTCTCATCACATGCCCCCGCTCTGGAACAGCACGCGCCAATGTGACTCCCAGTCCTCCACAGGGCGAGCACATGAATGGACTGACACCAGGGAGCTGTTCTGCTTTTCCTTCCTGAAGCAGTAGCGGCAAATACCTATTTCACTGCGTGCACTGTGGTCTCAGTGTATAATCCGTGAACATGAGGCCAACCTGCTGTTTCCAACAAACACTTCACTTTTCTCTGAAAAACGCCGCAGAGACACACGGCTGTGCACGTGGGATATCCGTGCTCTTTCTATCAGCAGCTGTAAGGTCTTCAAAAAGTCTGTTTACTCTCCGATATCTGAGCCAGTCTTGCCCGAGAGGCATTTTAAAGGCTTTTCCAGGCCGCTGTGCACCTCCACTGGACCTTCTCTTGATAATTACTGGGCCACAGGGAGACTTTTAGCCACGTGTAGCAGGAGCCTTTCCAACTGCACTCGACCATGGACCATAGACTGCATCATGCTGCCAAGATGGATCCAGAGGCAAATAATGGATGAAGTGCAGCCCATACAAATGAGTGCTGCTTGACTGAGTACAAGTAGAGCAAAGGGGACAGAAAACTCAATTCAGAACACAATCACTTTGAATTTTCTTCTGGCATTTACTTTGTGAAAGCAATTTCCACACAATAGCCCCAGAAAACTTTGATGTTCTTCATCGCCTCAAGAACATTAACAATGCAGCACGTACTTGTGCAAAAAAAATCTAAACACTTTATGTTTTATATTCTTGCTTCATGACCCCAAACAAGTATTTAATAGAAATAACAAGCAGACACATATACCATAAAACCCATTAATGTCTGAGGTCAGTCGGGTCAAGACTTTGAACAATGCTTGGGAGCTGTGGATGTTTGAAAGAGGTTCAAGGCCTGCTGTTATCTGTCCCACAGATTCTGGGACAGCAGCCAAGCTGATGCCATCTCAAGGGGAGGAACGCAACAAAATGGCAGGAAATTCCTACTCGGTTTGCTCCCATCAGCAGAAGAAATTCTTTTTAAATCAGGCTGCTGAAATGTTCCAGAAAGATGCAAGCTCTTTGGACCGGGCCAGGAAAGTCAGCTGTAGGAGAATAAACGTGATGGTAAACATTTGAAATGAAGAAAGATGACCGCAAGGCCGGAGAGAGGAAGAAAAGAGTACTAAAAAATACAAAATAAAATACTGCGTATGAGGCTTGATATCAGATAACATATTGGCTCTGAATTGGATCATTAAAATAAATCGTATGTCAGAAGTATATCTTAAAAGAAAAAAGACTAATTTTATATTGCATATCATACACTTCACTTCTTTTACCTACTTCTCAACAGCCTGTGACTCTTCATGATTACGAGACTTTACTCAAGTAGTAATCTACAACACAGCACAAGAAGACAAAACAAACCTTGGTCAAGAAAGAAGCAGACTGATAGATGAATGTTTTGTACTTGAAGCTTTACTGCCACCTCGTGAAAACTCACACATATGCACGTGGCATATTTTCCAGTTGCTGCGAAGAACTTGCTCGATGGATCACTTGAACTGAAAAATAAACATCTCAGCTCTGGTTGGAATTTCTTACTTTAAAATGAGCCAAGTTTCCTCTCCTTTGTTTGAAATGTTTAAAAACTAAACGGTTGTAATTACAGATGATAAGACCCTTCGATTACATTAGACAGTGATTTTTCTCTCCTGTACATTACTTTAACACTATTTTGGGTGATGGTGGAAGTTTGTTCTTCATCTTGGTAAACTTATGTTAAACTCAATGCCTACAATTGCTTTAAATGCCTTAAACTAAAACCATCTGTGCTCCTTTCTGTCTATTGTCAGCCTGTGTCTTTTTGTCAATGAAGCCCAGTGTGGCTTCATTCATTGTGTGGTACAGTCCTGATATTCTGATGTTTTGCTTCCACCTGGTGTTCATATCATCGATGTGTCCCAAAGCATAGACAGTATAGTGCAACGAGATTTTCTGGATCGATGTTATTATCAAAACCTAAATTTAATCGAGCGTTATACCACAAACCAGTCACAGCTAGTTTCATATATGCACTTCCAAAATATACATTAACGTTACGTTGCTTGATGTTTAATCAAGCCACTCAAAAACAATAAGGTCCTATTTCCCACACATATACCAACAAGGACATGAGAGAAAAAAGGAAGGAGTCCAGATGGCTGATATCAGGCAGATGTTTAGGACTGACTGACCTTGTGATAGTGAAAGAAGTGAAAACACTGAGCAGAGTTTTCACATGCCTCCATCCTCTTGTCTCTGGCTCACTCACACGGTTTCATCTTCACTTTATTCCAGCTGCTCTCCACTGAAGGAGGACACTGGTGACCCAGACTCAATGGACAAGAAGGTGGTGCTGATCACTGGATGCTCCTCCGGGATTGGTCTCAGCCTGGCGGTCCGGCTAGCATCTGACCCCGACAAGACATTCAAAGGTATTCACAGCTGACATCTGTCTTTCACGTTATTGTATTTTTTTCTGTGATAAAGTGTTCATTCTTCTCATTAAGCTTGCATGGGGTCAGCAACTAGGATGTTAAAAACCAATAAGACTTTGTATACTATGTAATGTTGTTTTTTATTGTACTACACGGCAATTTACTACACGTTTTTGTATTGGCCGCATTGTACTTACCGGAAATGATGCCAGCACCATTTGAATGCTTCGCCCGCCAAAATATCTATAGACTTAATTTACTGAAAAATGAGCGTGCCTCCCTTTTTTTCCACTTACACTTATGACTTTTAAACGACTATAATATGGCGGTACTTATAGAAAAACAAACAATTTTGTGTCGACATGTACAACTTGAACTGTTAAAGTAGTCGCAACGTCCTCTTCTTCTTCATCCTCTTCTTCTACATCGTCTTAAGAGTGCACAGCGTCACCTACTGTCTCGTAGTGTCTCGATTCACTGAATTATTTGATCTGAATACTAAAAAATGGAATTTAAATCAAACCCTCACATATTGTAATTCCTGGTTTACATAGCTGCATATTAAAATATGCTACTCTGTGCTGCTTTCTGTTTAGTCTATGCCACAATGAGGAACCTGGCAAAGAAGGAGCGTCTTTTAGAGTGTGTGAAAGGCCTGCACAGGGACACCCTGGACATCCTCCAAATGGACGTGACCGACCGGCAGTCCATCCTGGATGCAAGAGACAAAGTTATGGAGAAACGAGTGGACATTCTGGGTATGCTCCTGTATTAGTGGGTCCTGTTTAAGATTAGATGGGACAGGATGTGATTTTTCTTGTACTAAAGGGCTTATCCTCACTGCTCACAGTGTGTAACGCCGGCGTGGGTTTGATGGGGCCACTGGAGGCGCAGTCTTTGGACTCGATGAGGCAGATTCTGGAGGTCAACCTCCTGGGCACCATCCAGACCATCCAGGCCTTCCTACCGCAGATGAAGGCTCAGGGCCGGGGCCTCATTCTGGTCACAGGCAGCACCGGAGGGCTTCACGGTGAGACAGCTTAGCAAATGTTTGAGGAATCACTGAATGTCAACAATGTTCCGCATGTGCACTTTTTTAAAATGATTTGGTCGAGCTCGATTAAGTAGACCATGTTGATGCTTGTTGACATGCATGAAATTGCCAAAAATAACCCATCTTAATGCTCTCCCAGGTCTCCCATTTAATGAAGTATACTGCGCCAGTAAATTTGCAATTGAGGGAGTATGTGAGAGTTTGGCTGTCCTCCTGCAGCACTTCAATATCCAGTGAGTTTTAAAGTTAGCTGCATCTTATTTGCTGAATTTAAAGGCTATTTGGGACGATAAAATCTATCTGTAACTGTCGATGGAATGCTTCATCCTCCAGTGTGAGTCTCATTGAGTGTGGTCCTGTCAACACGGACTTCCTGGTCAACCTGCAGAAGGCGGAGCTTGGGGATACGTCTCTCCAGCAGGTTGATACCCAAACACTCGGCCTCTATGAAAAATACCTGCAACACTGCAGCTCTGTCTTCCAAAATGCTGCACAGGACACTGAGGAGATTGTAAAGGTATGCTGTACATATACAGTAAATCATAACTTTTTAATCTTTATTGCAAGTTTTTGAAATAGGAGTGAATCAGTTTTGGTATTAGTCATGCCAGTATTTTTTGTAATAAATAAATAAATTCAGTAATAACACAGTATAAATACTCGACAAAATCTTTCAAACTTTTATCTGCAGGCTGGAACACAATTATGTATATATAGATTTTGATATTTTGTCAATTAAATAGAAATCTCCACAATATTAAGAGGTCACATATTTAGTGAATAAAGGTATTTTATGGTGGGGAAGAAGAAAGGATCTTCAAACATTGTCCCAATTGACCCTGCACAAAATAAACAATTGTGGTTGTGTGAAGTAAGTTTGAGCGTCATTTAATCCTTTCACACAGCTCTGAATCAGTTTCCTTGGTATGCTATTTTAAGATAGTAAACTTTATCATACTGCATGTGGGTCACACTTAGCATTAGTTTCAACTCCTCCTTTAAGAGAACATTAACACAAAAACTTTACTTACAGTCATTCTAAAAATAGATAACCATTTATTTATTTACCTGTTTCTATATTTGTATTTGTTTTAGTTGCTTTGCAGTTTAGGATTTTACAAAACAATGTGTTTATAAAACATATTGCAACAGAATACATTCGTCCATCAAACAGTTAATAAAGTAGTAAGAATAAAGCTAAACCTCTCAGCCACATCAACTACAGACAATAAATACTACAGTGCATGAATCATCCAATTATATAACACAGACAGATCTTGTATATTAAAGAATAAAGTCAATTATTTCTCTAATACACACTTTTACTTGAGCAGAGGATTAGAACACTTCATTGAAAAATGTATTGCAACAAATTTATCTGTCCTCTACTCTGTGTTTGTGTTTTGTCTCCAAGGTATTTCTCGATGCCATCCAGTCACCCAGCCCTGCATTCAGATACTTCACCAGCAGTGTGGTGCCACCTCTTACCAACCTGAAGGCCACAGAACCAGATGGGTCCCAGTACATCAGCGCTATGAGCAAAATCATCTTCTCACCTGAGGAACAATAATTTTGCACATGCCTGGTACTTCACGGGCCGACGTCGCTCTTCTTTTACTTTACTTGCGGGGGTTAATATTCAGCTTTTCTAACTTTGATTCCCAGAATAAAGGTGATTCATTCTGAATCACAGTTGTTGCTCAACTGGAAAGGGCTGTAAGTTCAGTTTTATAAGTGGAGTGCAGGAGGGAGGGACTCCATGCTTCTATTTTTGTATGTCACCTGTCTGAGGTAAAACTCCTTATCCAAAAAAAAAAGAAGCAAAAATAGCTTTGAGTAACACCTGAGCCTTTGCATTCCTTTTGCTTGATAGCGTTGTTGCCACACTAGTTTGCATATTTTGACTGGGATCGGCATGCTTCTGGACAGATTCGCACGGCATTGTTAATGTGAAAACACTCCAAGAATTTACTCAGATCATTTCTGTATTGTTATTTTAATCACACAGGGCAGAGACAACTGTCTTAGTTGAAAGCCTGAAATCAAAATAATAGTCAGTAGTTACTGCACTGAAGGTGAAGTGTGCGACTTTTTTGTATGAATGCATCATATGTTGTCTTTCTCTTCTGCTTAAATACGTGCCTTAAATTGGCCATTCTTGAATAAAAACCAAAGATAAATTAAGAAAATTGAAAACAAACTAAAATGTGAATAATTTGTTGTATACGCTTGAGCCTTGTGCCTTAACTTCTCTGTGTTTCGCAATGGAAAACAAGACATATTTCACAGGTATTTATGATAATGTAAGAAATAATATGACACTAAGTAGTTTCATATTACTTCTTACATTATCATAGTGATCAGAGAATTCAAAGAGCTTGTTTAGTCTATAGCCTTTCACCTACATGTGGAATTTCTCTCTGTCCTGTGGTCAACAGCCTATGTTGCTGCAAGAAAAAAACAAAGAGATTCGTTCATTTATACAGTGATATTTACATTATGATATGTGACCTTTTAATCCTTGAAATCTGACGGGGGGTCTTTAACCAAGAAGCCTGCATGCTTTAAGCAAGCATTCTGATATATTTTTCCACAAGAGTTTACTTTGACCGGTTGAAAAAAGGCCTGTCAATGATTATACACGTCTGTTAAAATGCAGTTGAACTAAAAACACAAAGTCAGTGACGCCTTTACAAACCAGTGACATCAATACAGCGACTTCATGACATCAGTGTTGTACAATTTAGTGAGTTACGGTCCTGTGAAAACAAATCTGGGTTCAAGGTAATAGAAACAGAGAATGACCTGTAGTTGTTTTCTTTTCTAACAGCAATCAAAACAGGTTTAAAATCCAATAAAAGTGAAGAAATATCTGCAGAATCTTTTTTTTATGAATTGTTGAGCTCACAGTTTACAGTTCAGAGATTGAAGACTGAAGGAGGGCCAGCTGGAACAGCCTCAGTTCCCTGTGTAGCGCCCAGCACAGCGTGGAGCTGTTAAGCCTGTGTGCTCTGCCAACATCAGACGGGTTATCTTGTCTCTACGTCTACGTGTTACGTTTCCTATCTTCGGTAGGATTGACTGAGGTTCTTTAATCCTTCCTTGATCAAGTGCCCTAATTCCTGTGTACCGCATAGCGACTTAATACAGCTGCACTCTGAGACCTGTTAAAGCCTGTAGTATTATGTAGATCAGGATAATGAAAGTTAGGTAAAGACTGATGTAAAAGGTATACAAATTAAATTCAGATTCCCATTTTTGTCTTGTTTATGTAATAGAATATTGTTGTTTGCTGATACTTGTATTACTTTTCTGCTTTAAACACTATAAAATTCAGTTTGAATTTAAACAGATGACCTTTATTCTTCCATCAACGAAGTCCAGGTTCACCATGTGCTTACTCAACTCAACCGCACACTGTCATTTAGACTTTGGCTTGTTTGGAAAAACTTTTCAAAGTTCTATGAATTCGGTTGTCAAACACTTTTTATTTTTTGTGAGTGTATTTGATTAATTGTGGGTGCCATTTACAAATACATGCATTAATCATATAAACTATGGCTTCACAACTTTTAAGGTAAACTCATTTTAGAAAGTGTTTCGTTTAAATAAACTTCATCTGTCTGCCCCCTTAGTGAAGACTGAAGAGATTAGCTCAGACTGGTGGGCAATAGCCATTTCCCATAACATACCAACCAATAATAATACATTTATTTTTTTCAAGCACCAAAAGAAATAGTTCAGACAGAAATTCCTTTCACTGAAAAGTAAACCTACTTCTAGTTTAATGCTTCACAAATGACCCCTGATTGCAGACACTCCCAAGCACGACCAGACCGCCACTGATAAGACATGACTTATTGATCAAACATTTACTTGCCTAACAGTCTAAGTTGACCATTTTATCAGCCAAAAATCTACAAATCCCCAGAATGATGCAATTATTTATTCTGTTTAATTTAGGAACTATTTATTTACATTTCCTTTGACTTTCACAAATAAAATATTGATTTAAAATTCACCAATAAGTGATCTGATTGGCCAGAGTGGAAGCACCGCCCACTGAATCACTCTCCTCTCAATGAACTGCGGAGCGACTCTCTAATCAAGTCTCTCGTCAGAACAAAGCCGGCACAACTGGAAACCTCTTTTCTGAGGACTTAAACAATTTGAATCAAACATTTTCACAATGACGAACAGGACACCAAACCTCCTCAAGCTGCTGCTGGACATGTCAGAGGTCCGCTCTTCCAGGGTTGTGCGGACAAACGGAACAAATCTCCGGTGAGTCAAGAGTGTGTGAAAACGGGAGAAAAGTTCAGAGGCACTTGTTGGGAATAATTTGTATTAGTCACGTGCTTTTTTTAAAATGCACCTTCAACTGTAATTTTGAACGTCGGCTGTCTTATTGAGAAGAGCAGATTTAATTCCCAGTGTTTGAGAAACGTGTGTAAGCGGGCAAACAAAGACCCCAAAGTCACGAGACTTAATCCTATATCCCTTTTATTTTGTTACTTGCGTTAGAAAGCATTTTCAGATCTTTTAGTAACAAGTACCGATACAACAATGTAAAAAAAATAATAATAATACTCCGCTACAAGTCAAACATGCATGTAAAATACCAAAATATGAAACTGTTCAGCAACAAAATGTAGTTAAAGTATGAAAGTGAAAGTACTGGATTAGTCCCTCTAACGGATATATTATTATACATGACATTACTGTAGATTATTAATACTGAAGCAGCCTGTGACTGTTGTTGCTGTTAACAGTTTTATATCTAGGGTCGTCAGATCATTAGGTAGGTAGG
The DNA here is from genome assembly GCF_029030835.1 of Brachyistius frenatus. Taxonomy (NCBI): domain Eukaryota; kingdom Metazoa; phylum Chordata; class Actinopteri; family Embiotocidae; genus Brachyistius; species Brachyistius frenatus. The sequence continues at coordinate 72,014 of NW_027210679.1, read as the reverse complement.
TAGGTAAGTATTTACTTTATTAATCCCCGAGGGGAATTTTTTTTAAATTACTGGAAGAGGAAAGAAGAAAAAAGTTCTCTGATCCAGTGATCTGTTTTTAGTTTCACTTTCTCTACAATGTTTAATATTTGCTGAGATGTTGTATCCGTTGAACATTTGTTTAAGTGAAACCAAGTAAAAATTTTAGACGGGAAAAAAAAAAAAAATCTGTTTGGTGGAGCTGTTAACAACTCAGACATCTGAAATGTGACCCTGACTAAAAAAAAAAAAAATGCATTTTAAAAGATGCCAAGATGTTTGGACACCGCTGTTTTAATCTTTAACAATGTGTTGCATTGTAAAAGCTTTCTATTCATCATATCAAATCTTCAAGTAAAGTACAAGTATCATAACACATTGCAGTACATGAGTAAATGCACTTTGTTATTTTCCACCAGTATTGAAAGTTTCCTCGGTGAGAAATGAAATGTGGTAAGAAAGTCTGTTTGAGCAGCGAAAGTATTCTTCCGGTTATTTGGTCCTCATAAAAGTGTCAATAAATGTTTTGGTCTCCCTGAAAAAAAAAAAAAAAATCCTACAAACTATGAACTGATGGTCACAATTTAAAACAGTGTGAATTTACAAGACAATCTCTGGGTGAACCCGGTTGGTTTTAAGATGCAAATTGATTAGTCATGTGGCACAGCTGAGTAGTGATGTTTCTCATTAATTATTCATGTGCTGACAAATGGATCATTTCCTCTCCTCAGACATCTGGGCTATTGTGGGGTCCTAGCAGCCAGGAGGCCGAGCCTCAACCTCTGCCCCACCGCCACCCCCGTGACCACACCCAGCCGAGGCTTCATCAACCTGGCTGCCTGCATCAGCTCCCGCAGGATGGAGTACACAGAGTCCCGGACAGTAGGGTGAGAGTCCACGCTTAGATAATCTAACATGTTAAAAACCACTGAAGACAGTAAACCCCAACATAAGCAATTTTGTGTATGAGTAAATGAAGGAAATTTAGAAAGCATGTTCATGTGTATTTTTTGGGCTAATTTTAAGCTTTACAAGTGGATCTTTAAAGGAATGATACATCAAACACCTGATAAACCTTAGAAATTAAAAACAACTATAGAAATACGCTTACAAGTCCATAATAAAATGGTCGTATCATCTCATCGGTTGCTATTCTGTCTTCACGTGACTGTGTTCAGGTACAGTCCAGAGCAGATGTACAACGTGGTGGCCGGTGTGGACCAGTACCAGCACTTTGTTCCCTGGTGTAAGAAGTCTCGGGTCGTGAAGGGACGTAACGGTGACGCCTGGGCGGAGCTCGAAATAGGTTTCCCCCCTATTGTCGAGCGATACACCTCCGAGGTCACCGTTATTCCAAACCACCAAGTCAGAGTAAGTCCTTGTTTTGGTAGATCCAGAAAACAGCAGTTACAAATACCTCCTTTTTTTTTTTTTTTTTTTTTAATTTTTTTTTAATTTTAATCACTTTTAAAAAAAAAAAAAAAAATCAAGAGCTTCCTGAAAACATGTTATTTATATCTTTCTGTTTTAGTGAAACTAATTCACCAAACACAACACAAATAGTCTATCCAATGTTTCTACCATCCTGCAAAGAGATTTGAACTTTGTCAAAGAGAAGGAGGTGGAGCTGTGGGGAAATTTCTCTTAATGTTTAGGAAAAAAATATCTGAACTTTGTGTGTCAAAAGAGAAGTTGAAATATTTTGGTTTTTATGCCAGTAAAGTGGAAGTTTTCTGAGAACCAGCATGATCAGGCATTAGAGGAACTGCTGTTTTCACAGTAAAGTTAATAATAACTTAATGTGACACACTTTGTTTATTTTTTGTAATTATTTCGTAGTGTTATAGACTGTCTGAATAGCACTTCATTCGGTACTTTGTATTCCTATAGAGAACAAAGATTAGAACTTATTTTTTGGGCTTCTTGGCAATACAGTCATCACTGAATAAATAAGGGCTCCTTTGTTTTGAAAACAGGCCCTGTGTACTGATGGGTCCCTCTTCAGCCATCTTGAAACAGTCTGGAGGTTTTCCCCTGGACCCAAAGACCAACCAGGCTGCTGCAAAGTGGATTTCTCTGTAAGTGTCTTGAAATGAAATGAACATCCGACCTTGAAAGTCTAAAAGAAATCAGGTTTTTGCAACAACAATGTAAGCTTAAGGACATGCTAATTTCAAGTAATCGCTAATGTTCTGTTTTGGATGGATTACCGACTACGAGGACGTGTTGAGTAAGATCTCATTATGCTCAGCAAGTACCTTGCTGGTGCTCCTGAAATAGCTGCCAGGCCAGGGGACACTGCAAAGGAGCTGCTTACAGGACTTTAACCTTAACGTTACCTCAGATTTCAGCCAGGAAATGGTTGGATGTCAGTAGAACATGTTAAAGAAGGGACGCTGTGTGACTGATTACACCCGACCAATTTAAAGGAAGTAAAGCCTGACTGCGACGCTTAACGTCTTTGGTTTTAATTTTGGTAACGATCAGCAGTTTTCCACTTTCGGAAAATGTTATTTTTTTTTTTAGTAGTAACCATCAAAGAGAGTCTCCCAGACAGTTAACCATCATGCTCGTCCACTTTCTGTGTCTTCTGCAGGTGTCCTTTGAGTTTAAATCTCTCCTTCACTCTCAGCTGGCCAGCGTTTTCTTTGACGAAGTGGTGAAGCAGATGGTCTGTGCCTTTGAGTCACGAGCAGCGACAGTTTACGGGAATCAGCCGCCGCCGCCGCCATCATTCAGGAGGCGGTCCACATGAGGCGAACTCTCTGACCTTCCCTCCATTCACATCCACTCGGAGGTTCGACCAAACCCTGCCAGCCGGCTGCACTTGTCTTACACTGGAGACTGGATCTTCTTTCCGCGGTCACTCGTATCTTGTTCTTTTGTCGACATGCATTCTTGTATTCTTAAAACGGTTTATTTATAAGGCACCCGATGATTTTTTTTATTTTCTTTGTTGTACATTTATATTTATTTCATAGATAGAGTAATAAATGCATAGTTTTCACATGATCATGTCGGAACACAAATGTTTTCTTAATAAAATTGTGGGATAATGTTCGGTGACTTCTGCCCAGAGCCGAAACATCCAACAGGGTTAAATAGGACAAGTGGAGTTAAAAAGTTACTGTGTTTTGTTCAACCCATTTCCACTGTCATTTGTAAATTCTCTTTTGTTGAATAAACATCTTGTTTTATTTCTCATTCTTGTTTGAAACTGTTACAAACTACTCGGATATTTTTGAACAATGGGTTGTTGAAGGAAACCCACAAGTCTGACTGTGTCTTCAGCCCTTCAAATGACATGAGACGCAAACCTTTGAGACGGAGGGAAAACTGGACAGATTGGCTTTTAAAGAAGTTGCTTAAAAAAAACACAGGTTCTTTATTTTTTATTTTTTAGGCCTTAAAGATTTGGATGACACTTTCTCCATTTGTAAATAACAGAAAAACTACAAACAACTCTGAAAATGTATCAATGTTGGGTTTCTATTTTCTGATCCTGAAATTGAACAAAATCATTATTGGTATGATAAAATGCAGCACATTAAGTCGTTTTAAAAAAAAAATTGTTTTATATATGTATAAGTATTGCCGCTAAACTGCATAAGTCCTAAGAAAGGGTCCAGCTGCACTTGGAGCGTATTTACCTTCTCTCTGTGCACGTCTTGTTTTCACGGGGATGTCGGCAACGGTCTCTCTAAGAATAACAATAGATCCTTGGATTCCACACTGCTGTTTGCTGTAGCACAGGAGGCAACCCCCCACAGTCTGTGTCAAAGTAAAGCAGGTAGTGAACAATCCACAGACGTACATCAACCGGTATCTATTTTGGGATCCCTCTGCTAAGTGTGAATTAAACGTGATGAGCCACAAAAGGTACATAAATACGAGCTTTTCTTTGTATTCCTTCTACAGGTGGAGGGTCTGTAATAGCATTGTTCTATTGTTTACGGGCTGAAATTGAACCTAGACAGAAAATCCCAATTTTGACCAAGTTACATTTCTTATGTAAATATTTATGATGGAAAGAAAATAAGATTGTTTCATCTTATTTGCAAGTGGCTCCGGAAAGTTTCTTTTGTTTTACTTTCCGCATCTAATTGACGAGTCCCCCGTGTCCTTATCTTGTGACCTACAACCAACTCAGTATTACCAGACGAAAGCAGACACAAAGGAAATTGGGGTGACTGTCAATTGTTTGTCACACTGTATAAAAGCTGCCCTACGGAGGAGTGACGTTGAGCAATGCTGGACATCATTCTTTGAGTGTACATGTATTTTGCTCCTTCTCGCGAGAATAAATGTCCGATATGTTTGATTTTGAATCTAGCCTCTAAGTAATTTTTCTAACAATTTACCAAATGTCTGCCCTCATGACTCCACACATGGTTTGGCAACACACAAACTCACGAGTTCCCGGCGGCCCCCTCCCTTCCCACCTCCCCCATTTTATCCACATGAAGGAAGACAAGTGACCACAACAAAGGAGAAATACTTTTTTAAATTTTTACCCAACAACAACAACAACAACAACTCAGAAGTAGATTAGAAATCAATAATTTCAGGCCTATTTGCTTTCACAGGAGATTCTCAATTTATTTATTTGACAGCAAGTTTGGAAGAGAATCTTGAAATGACTCACCATGAGCCAATTTAACGAATAGTTCACAGCTTTAGCTAAAACTACCCTTTTAAAACGTTACATGAATATGTCTTGGTCCCATTTAGAAATACTCAACTCTGTGCATGTAGCTCTGTAACAATATTCATCTGACTCAGCTAGAGTTTGTACAATAATACATATTTCCACAGGATGCACAGTTTGGTCTCCACTTGTATTCCTCATATCAAAACAAGATTCATAATCCAGGCACTCAAGAGCATTCATACATTTAATCTGCATATAAAGCTACTGAACAACTAGTTTGGCTGAGCAGCAGGTCTCCCCGTGGTCATTGGTGGCTCTACAGGTGTAAACATTAGTGTCGTCGGGGCCGACTTTAGCGAGAACCAGGGTACAGCGGCCATCGTCCTCATACTCTATCTGCACTGCGGAGGACTCCACCACAGGATCCTCGCCACACAGCCACACCACTTCCGGGTCAGGATATCCTGCCAAGGCAAATAGGAACGGTGAAGTCGGGGGGAAAGAGCCCGACCTCTGACATGAAGCCAAACAGCAACAGAGCAAAGCTGTTTTTTTTTTTTTTAGGTCTTTAGAAGAAAGTTAAGATGCAAATCTTTTAGGCCAGAATGGCAACTGTTATAATAACCATCTGAACATATTTACTTCAAAGCACTAATTGTAATAATGCAGGATGTAAGATCTGTTTGTTTTGTCCTGTAATTTTACCCGGTCAAAACCTGAGTCTCTAATGTTTTGTTTTTTGAAATTTTAAGTCGAGTGTTCATTTGTAAAATGAGGTCGGTTGGTGTGAAAGACGTTGACTCGTACCTGTGAGGTGACATGAGAGACAGGCCCTGGATCCCCGACCTGCAGTCTGTTCCTCCAAGATCTGGGTGAATCGGGGTGGACCCTGCATCTTAAGCTCCAAAGACTGTAGAGCATGCTTTGCCTCTGGGCTCAGTGGTGAGTCTATGGGGGGGGGATGACAGAGCAGGAAGTAGATAAGAGAAAAGAAGAGGAGGTACTAAAATATACCCAGCTTGAACCAGGAACTAAAATGGTCCTGATAAGGTAATCCGAGAATGCACGTGTCTCACCTTCCCCAGGACTTGTGGGAGATGCAGAGCCGTCGCCTTTAGACAGCAGAGCCATTCTCTTCAGGGCTAGCAGGGCCTTGCCGGCTTTCTATAAGACACATTTCTATGAGAAAACAAAAACAAAACCTCAAGCTAAAGAAATATCTAAAACTAACATGCTGGGGTGTTACCTTCCACTTCTGCCTCGCTAGAAACTTCTTCATCTTCTCCTTGGACAGACTCTTGACGGTGGGACGGTATCCAGAGTCAAATGCTGCCATCCAGGGGTGTGAGAGGGCCTCTTCAGACGACATCCTCCGCCTGTTAAACACAGAGAATTGCAGGTGATTAAGTGAAAATGATATCTGGAGGCTGTGCTTGTAGCGGTGCGTTTTTAGACATCACCTAGTGTCCTTGTTGAGCAGGGAGCTGATGAAGTTTTTGGCCTCCTCTGTTATGTCATCAAAGCTCTCCTCAAACTCCCACTGGGCCAGTGTGACCAAGGCCAGGGTCTCTGCATCGCTGCTTCCCTGGAAGGGAGACTCACCGCTGAGCCTGAAAACCAGAGAAAGAGAGGAGAGCAGCGTACATTATACATGACTGTTTCAACCTCTGCCCACCAGGTGGCATTAAAAGGCTTAAAACATGTCAAGTTTATCCATCATAACTATTATAGCTCAGTCCAGTCAGCCAAGTTTGATAGATGTTTTTCTTAGTCAGAAAATGATGCCCTTCCTCATGCAAATAATAGGATATAGGCATCAATGGATATGTATTACACACACACACACACACACACACACACACACACACACACACACACACACACACACACACACACACACACACACACACACACACACACACACAAATTATTCCTCTCTCATGTCTATATGGTAAATATGAAACTTTCAACAGTAGCTAGAGCTTAATTAAGTAATTAATTAATTAACAGAAACATAGAAACAGGCAGTTAACACAGTAATTAACAGTCTATGGTGTCATCTCAGTCAGGATGACAAAACCTGAGAAGTAAGTGCAATATTCACTGTCTAATCTCTGTTCTGATAACTACAGATTGCTGAGGGAAATGTCGAGCTCTTTTTGCTAAATGCTCTTCTACATTCACCAACTTGTTGCCAGCCAAAGTCTTTTTATTGTTTGATGCTAAACAGGTAATGCTTGGCGTGCACTCGAGGGTTTTCAAATCTTAAATGCTACCATAAACATGGCAGACCACAGACATAGTGACAAATTAACCGAATATTTATTATTTTACCCAAATATACGCCAGGTCTGTGATGTACATCAGAAGCAGGACCACACGATTACGATTTGAGAGGGACTTGAGATCTCATGGAAACTTGCAAGATCAAACTTGACTTCAAAGCTAAACAAATATGAAGGTACCGATGCCGTCAGCTGTTTTCACTTGTGTGTGTGCTTTGTTAACTAAATTGGAGAAAAGAAAATCTGTGGAGAAAGTCCTGGCCAAGAAGTTAGAACCAGCATGACCTATACACAAGCTGGAGGTGAGTTGAAAATAAAAGTGTTGCTGGGCGATGCAAGCTACTGCTAGAAGCTGATGTTGCTGTTATTTGCACACAGGTGGAGGGGGAAGTGAAACCTGGGATCATTAGATAGGCTATTGCAAATTTCTACTCATTACTCCCTTGACTTCTTTCACACCACATGTTTTCAAGTAAAAATTGGGGAGACTTTGATCTAATCTGTAACAGCAAGATTATGTCTGCGTACTACCCCTTTTAGCACAATATCATTAGAGCAGATAATTGTATGAATAAGACCCGGGACCAAAAAAAAATTAAAATAAAATACAGTGGATCATTAGAGCCTGTTTTACTCTAAACAAGGTTTCTGGAACAACGTCACATACTGTCAAGGTGCACAGAGAGGGAAAGGGAATCTGCAGAGGTGAAGTGATAATCCTTTGGATGTTCATCTCTACTAACATGGTGTCACATTGTTCTCAACTATCATTTACTACGTTGTATATAATAAAATATAAAGATATTTCATGTAGCAGCGAAGGTTTTATCAAAAGGTTGTTGTCCGGAGTATTTTTTTCGCTGGACACAGTAACTTCCACTAGCTGGAAAAGCAAAGCAGACAGAGCCCAGCTTTCTCAAAAAAAAAAAAAAAAAAAAAGTGAATATCTGTTTCCTAAAATGTCAAACTATTGCTGTAATGTGCAGGAGCGACAGTGTGACTCACAGTATGTAGCAGATGACCCCGACGCTCCACATGTCAGTGGACAAACACACAGGCTCGTAGTTTATCACTTCAGGCGCCACAAACTCTGGTGTCCCATGCATCACCTTCAGAGGTGTGTTGCCATCTGTTAAACAGAAATCACGACAGTTGGTATCGACGCACGCATACGAGTTAGACAAACAGTAAGTTTCACCTCGCATACCAAGCCTGCTGGCCAATCCAAAGTCAATGATCTTGATGGAAGTGCCCGTGGTGTCAACGCACACGATGTTTTCAGGTTTGAGGTCCAGGTGGATGACGTTCTGCCGGTGCATGTAGGAAATCCCCTGCAGGATCTGCTGCATGTAGAGCACGCTGGCAGGCTCCGTGTGCTCAAAGCTGTCGTCCACAATACGCTCAAACAGTTCCCCTCCGGCGATACTGCAGACGGACAAACCACAGTGACACAGTGGCGGATGTGCAGAATTTGCAGTTGCTCTGAGAATTTAACCTCCTTTGGGCTTTCACGATGATACCTACAACTCCATGACCATGACCATCTCGGGGCTGTGATCGTATGCTGCCACACACTGAACCAGTTTGGGGTGGTGGAGGTAGTTCATCAGCTCGATCTCTTTACGAGCGGCCTCCCTCTCCTTGGCACGGCGTCCTTTGTAGAACTTTCCAGCACGCACACATCCAGTCTCCTTGTGGGTTAGCTTGAACACCAAGCCAAATCTTCCCCTAATGAAGAGACCAGTTCAGTCTTTTTTTTTTTCTTTTTATCTGAATCGTAGATCACGAGCCCATCAGAAAAGATGATGACAGAAAATAACGTTAAACCACAAATCAGTGATTCTGGTATGCCTTCATCTATCTGTTAAAGTGAAAGATTATAACATGTCTTACCATTATTAACTGCAACCACAGGTGCTGCCAGGTCAACATTGGTGAACAACATTGGTGAACATGACCATGTCTCCACATGCATATATTTTAAGACTTGGCAGGATTTACCCTCCTCCCACACTCATACCAACGTTCCTTCCCAGAGAAACGGCTAGTTGGCTCTACTTGAAAAAACTTGTTTGGAAAACTGGATTTTCAACTGATCAGATACTCACATTCCCAGTTTCTCTTGCAAAATGTAGTGATCAGTGACTTTGTGGGATGAGTCAATAGTAACGCAGGTGTACGCTTGAGGGGCTTCGTCTTCTTGCGTTTTGTTTGAATCTAGGTACACACGCACAAGAACTTTAATATTAGGCTTGTTGAATTTGCCTTCATCTTTAAACGCGGTGTCAATAACCGCATAGTGTCTCACCTTTCTGCTCCATCACAACCCCTGGTGACACTGGGCCTGGATCACTCGCTCCCACTGCGTTGTAGGCCCTCACTCTGAAACAGTACTCCTGTTGAGGCTGCAGCCCAGAACACACTCTGTATGAGGTGCTCTTACACTGGGCAGTCAGTTCGCTCCACTCCTCGGGCCCGGCACGTCCACGGCTCTTTACTTCCACCACGTAACCCAGGATGGCGCTGCCGCCGTCGTAGCTGGGGCCCGACCAGGACAGCACGAGGCTGGACGCAGAGACGAGGGCGATCACAGGACAGGAGACGGGAGGCTCTGGCCTCTCTGGTGGGAGGATGATCAGGGGGGAAAAAAAAAAAAAAAAAGAAGGGGTTTAAAGTAACTGCTTCAGCTGGTCCTGACACTTCACAATGTGTATTGTCTCACCTATGACGGAAAGAGTGAGCGTGTGTTGTGCTGAGCTCTTGCGGTCTTTCACCACAACGGTGTAGCGATCTGTGTGCTGTGGTTTAGCCTCTGCTATGACCAGTGTGCTGCTCCGATCGGTGTTTTCTGTCCACAGCTCTTCACCGTCGACGATCTGCAGGTTAAAGAAAGGGGATGATGAGGAGATAAATACTGTGGGACGGCGGAAGTGGATATTTAGTGGAATAGCCTTTAAATTGCTGCACCTGTTCTTTGTTTCTGATCCAACAGGAGACCACAGGAGGGCTGCCAGTGAAAAAACACGTCAGCCGTGCAATTTGCCCTGCCTTCACCTTCAGGTGCTGCGGGGAGTTTTCAAAATGTAATACTGGGCCTGCGAAGATCAAACAAAGTGTAAGTTTTGACTTGCATATATGTCACTGGAAGAAAACATAGCCAGTGTGAGTGTGAGATAAAGACAGACAGTTTTGCTTTTACATAAGACTGGGAGTGTATCTCTTCCACCGAGGCCCTTATTATTATTATTATTATTATTATTATTATTATTGCAGTATACAGTAGACAAAGTTTCTCAAATAGAAACAGAAAGCAGGACAGTTGACCTGCCTCGCAAGGGTACAACCGGTCCTTGTGTAATTAGGTGTGTACATGTTAAAATAGTTCTCTTTGAAAACGCCTTGCTAATTACTTGTGTCACACACTCACAACTGTTTACTCGAACCAATATCCTTAAAGGAAGCAAACACGCACCGTGCTGTATCCTCTGCTTATATATGAGCTGCGGTCCTTCTCGTCTCTCACACTGTCAGTATTGAAATACTGGCATCATGGTGGTGAATTTGACTGAAGTCAAGCTGATGAAATGTATGTTTTCCCTCATATTGTAATTCATAAAACCACATTGAAAAAAGATAAAATGTTGAATCACTTAAATAAAATGCAAGTAAAACAAAACATTTGAGGTTGACTAAATGTATGTCTCACTGCAAGTTAATGTTTTATTCAACTAAAACAAATACCACATGTTAGAGAATGTCTTTGGAAGTTCCATTTTAGTGAATGCAATTTCAGCTTTTGAAGGGAAACAACAACATTGTTCTACTTTCGTTTTACTTCTTTCAGTACATGAACCACAATATGACATTAACCTGTTAAATTTTGGCAGACGGCCAGACTTTATAATCTGCGCTTTTAATGCTTTTATAGTTGCAGTCTGCACCCTGAGGTAAAGTCTCCCAGTATATGGACGCACAATAACTTGGACACAACACACAACAACATTATAGAACAAACCACAAACAAAGGCTAAAAAAGAAGGTGTAGCTCCAGGACTAACCACAAAAGCACACATGCACAAACCTAATGGACATTAACATTATCAGCAGCCAAAACAGACCACAGCGAACAATCAGAAATGGGAAGGTGAGTGGAGGATAGAAAGACGGGTGCATTGTTCAGTCATCCTGGAGAGAAAGTGAGCGAGGAGGAAAAAAAAAAAAAAGTGTTATATTTTTCCTCACCTGTCCCTGAGTTGTTTCTCTTCTTCGGGATGACCGCTGAAGAGACAGATGAAGTGCAGGTAGTTTTTTTTTTTAATAAAGGAAGGCAGAGGTGTGGCTTTCTTCTGAATATGGCTATCAGTTTAAAGACTCAGCAAGTTTTATTGTACTGTCCACTGTCTGCTTCCCCTACTTGGCGTTCACTTGGGACCAAGGACTTTCAGTGGGTGTATAAGAGAGCTACATTGTTGTGGAGGGCTCGTTTGTTTGGTATACAATGACGCCTGACAGCCAATCACACGAGGACTGGAAGTGCGTTTCCTTTAATAAATATAACATGGCCATCCTGAGGAGGTTAAAACAATGGTAAACGGACATTTTCCTGGTGCGTCAAAATATGTGAAAACTGTACTTCCAGTCAATGACAAAAACAGGAAGTGGCAATGTATATTACTGCTATGTTAGAAATAAATTCCCAGAAAAATGGCAACAAATTCAGAATTGTTTTTTTTGTGTGTGTGTGTGTAATGAATCATTATCTAATTACCTCTCGGGGATGAGACTGGGCTCTGCTTATCAGACTCTGGAGGTGAAGTACAAATAGATGCTGCAGACTTCTGTAGCTCATCTTTCCGAGTCTGTAATGAGCTTCCATTTTCCTTCGTGCTCTCCAATGCAGAAGTGGTGATCTTTGAAATGTGGTTCTGCACACCATAGATACTTTCAAAATCTGAATTTGGATGCATGTCAGAGGAAAAGAGAAGAGACTATGTCAGAAATGAAACTCTGGTTACCTCAAATGTCTGGAGTGACCAACAAAGTAAAAATCCAAATAAAGGAAGCAGTCTTTGCTTTAGCTTGAGGCATAGTATGTAATTTGCACTTAAGAGAAACTGCTTCTATTGTTAGTTATGGATGAGCTGCCACCTTCACCTCTGACAAAGACAGCAGCGCTGCACGATGTCTTCCCCGCACTGCTTTCTGCCAGGCAGGTGTAGGCGCCAGCATCTTCGGGCAGGCACTCCCTCACCACGAAACTTACCTCCCTGCCATCGAAGGAAGGATTCCCAAAACAGGCCATTTCACCTGCCCATATAAGCAAGCAAACGAACAAACTAGAAACACTTTCTTCCACTCCTCTAATGTTAACCGCTGGAACTCTTGACGCGAATCCGTCATTATAAATGATCGTTTCATTGCCAGGCGTTGTTCAAAACCAAACTTGGATTTTAAATTATGATAGATAAGTGTCTAAAAATAACAAATATATCAAGTTCTGTTAAATGACATGTGTAGAAAATTGGGGAAAAAGACGTGGAATTTTTCAGTTTGATTTAAAGTAGATTTTGTTTATTTAATGTTTAATAATAAAAAAAAAAACAATTGGAATCCAGTGTCTGTGTCTGGGGTGAATATTTGACCCCCAAGCTATAACACCATGCTCACCATTGTGCAACCACACCACTTTGATTGGCTGACTCCCTGTGAGAGCCCCACGTAGTGTGATGTCGCTGCCTTCGTCTACACAGCAGTCCTTCAGAGGCTCTATGAAGACGGGCAGATCCAGATGTTTACGAGAGGAAAGGTTAAGGGGCCCTGGATGTGGAGGAGAGGAGTGGAAAAAGAGGAGTGGGATATAGACAGAAAGCTTTACTGTGATTGTCATGTGAGTGAATCTCGGCCTGATAGTGACCACAAAACTTCACTGAACTGTATTTAGTTAGTCTCTAAAGTTTTTGTTGTTGTTGTTTTTTTCAAGCCTTTTACATTCCCCAACCTTCATCTTGGCTTTTGATATGCATTTATAATTCAAATTCTGTACATTTCTATATTCACAGACATATTCTTTGTTGCCGTCTTGCGAAAGTTCTTGAGAAAATAACACCTTCTGGAAGTGCTAAAAAAAAAAAGACTGTAAATGTATGCAAGTGTGAGACTCTTCTAATCTACCAAAACATTTCACACCACTCCTTTTCTGTAATTCATTTTTACTCTTGGTAAATGTGTCACATGAACTGCTCTGAAAACCACCACACCATCACCATCAGTCATGTGCCTTTATGTAAAGCACATAGTTCATGTTGAATGAACTGTGTTTTAATTTGTTAGTTTGTGTGTTTTTTGTGTTTTTTTTCCAGAAGTCTTTCAGGACTTAGTTTTACATTACTTCTGGTTTACTGGACCTGGATTCTTGCTTGAAGTTTGGACATTTGCCAGACGACGGTGGGCTTTCCCAAGATTTTCCCTCCCCCAGTCGAATAAAATGCTTTCTGAGCAACATGGGCTGACAGAGAGAATTATCAATTAGGTCCCATTACAGAGGCCTGTCAGGTAACTAAACTTAACAAAACATTGTGTCACAATGGAGCAAATCTTAGTGAGTTGTAATCCCATGTAAAGCCATATACTGTGGACTAGTTATGGTTTAACAAAACAGGTTGTTTTACCACCAACTTTTAGCCAGTGTTTACAATGCTGAATTATTCCCTGTGCACCCTCATGTTAAAGCACTGAAGACTGTTCAGGTGAGACCAGCTTCTCTGAGCTGCATCTCTGCACACAGACACGGAGAGGAGGATCTTCACACCTCTTTCACGTGGTCATTCTTTAAAAAAAAAAAAAAAAATGATGCAAAAAGCTTTGATTAGGAGGTCAGTGATGGCAGCGATAACTGAAGGTTGATTTAAAAAATCTCTGGTTCTGTTGAAATGAAATTTTTGAAAGACTTCAGTTCTTGAAATCTTGACATGTAGATATTTTAGAACGCTGTCAAACAGACGTGTTTGTCTAAACATGGCAGAAAAATATTCACATTGAACAAGCAAGATGTTTGACATGTACAGCAGGATGAACATGAGCAACATCTCACACTCACTGGGAATTCACACTCATTTAAAAAGAAAACAAGCTTCGAGAGCATCGGAAATGAGATGTTCAGTGTGGGCTGACGTGACAAGTCCCCAATATAATAAACAATCAGATAACTGGACAGTTAAACTCAGGACAAACACAACACCGGATATTAACTTTAAGAATAACAAACTGTGACCTCTAATTTTCTGGCACATGGTCTGGTTTTACGAGCTGCAGTTTGTTTTTGCAGCACGCCAACCTGGCATCAAGATGCTTTGCCTTGTTCAGACTTGTCAGACATGTTAAATGCTACCTTTGCCCTCCGAAGCAAACGTACAATCTTGAATGATCAATCCTCCATACCTCCCTCTCTCTCTCAGGCGGGCCTTACCTGTATCAGTGCATTTGACTGAGGTCTTGGTGCCAATAGCTCCGGGTCCATTCCCTTGTGGAGATGGCGCACAAAGGGGCTTGATTTGCATCTTAAAAGTTGATACATAACTCTGTTTGCTGCCATCACCATTCATGTCGGTTTAAGGAACAGTCCGGTCTTCTGAACGGAACAACAACAAGTAATCTTACAAAGTCATTTCCCAGCTGATTATCACACTTCCTTTCTCTGTCTCTGTGGTGAGGGCCTCTGCAGCTTGTCCTCCCTCTCTCTCTCTCTCTCTCTCTCTCTCTCTCTCTCTCGCTCTTCTATGAAACCAACAAGCCTCTGTCTTTCTGCAGGGCCAGCTAGGCTCAGCCCTCACTTCTCACACTTTACACGTTCAAGCCTTTTCTCACCCTCCCCTAACCTACACTAACTCCACCTACAAGACGAGACTTTCTGTTTTACTTTGGTCCATTTGAGTCGGGGCAGGCAGCTCCTTATATTTTCCAAGTCACTCTAATGCCACAACCCACACCCACAACTCAAACCCCGGCCTTTATTGTCATGGCCAATAGACACACATTCCACGTAAACAAGGAAAGGCAGAAAAAGGGGGAGAGTAGGATCTTATCTATCCAACCAGCCAAAGGTCATATTGTGTGCTGTTTGTTGAATGCACTGGTGTTCATGGATTTCTGTGTTTGCCTTCTCACTTATCAATGCTGCAAGTGAACTTTGTGATGCCACTGACATCTACATAAGCAAAGGTTCATTTGTAAAGCTCTGACTGTGGACAACAGGCTCGTAAATCGCATGTGGCTTTAAGTCCCAGTCTGCCCTGGTAGCGACAGTATCCACACAGGGTGGCCTTTTCCACACCTGCTGCTATGGTAACCAGGAGATGTCTCTGGAGGGGCCTGCTGTTGTGAGAACATATGTTGTTGAGACGGTGGTAGTGGTCTGTCGGGTTTGGGCAAAACCTCACAATTTGCATCATTCATTTATGATCGGATGCAATCAGAACAAATGTGTAATAATTGTCATCCTGACGGCAGTTAACATGTCTGAATCTCGCTACATCGGCGTTAAAAGTTAACTGTAAAAGTGCTGAATGCCAGTGAACACAGCAGGGGCCCACTGAGGTGATTATAACATGTCTTTCCACTCCATTCCCATCACAGCTTCCCAAATTCCGCATCAGTGATCACACAGATTAGCACTGAGAGGGGCTTGTTTTAGTCTCTGAGAGGAGAATTTCCAAATCAAACATTTACCCAAAGGCTGAACACACAGACACATCATTGTTAGCACTTTTTCATTAAAAAGATAAATATATAATTGAGTACATTTGTTTTAAGAGCCAGCTTAGTGAACTTTATTTCTCGACTGAAAGTAACAGGATGTTTCAGTAAACTGCAGTGAATGTGGCCGAGCCCCGATTTCTGCTAAATATTTTGAGGAAAACAACCCAAAGATGCTGTGAAACCCGAGTTCGCTAGAGCTCCGCTTTTAAAATGGAATATTGTCATTTATATTACTCAGCAGATAATCAAACTCATATAAAACTGCAGGTGAAATGGGCTATACCAACCTATAAGATGCATTTTCTGGAGATGCACTTCCTCCATGCCTTGTTTTGGATCACCTGGTTGCTATGCACAGGAACATACTGGATGACGCTTATTATTATGTTATTAGTTATTGAATGAAGAGCTCCAATAGGCCATCCAGGTGAAGCTAAAAATTGCTGCGATATTGAAAATAGAATGTCACAGTGCAAAAACAAATCGCCACGGTCGCACAGTGTTGCACATTATGATAGACACGATATCTAATGAGGTCTGACTCAGAGCTTTAAATGAGACAGGACAGCCTCCTGGGAGAAAGACAACACACGCACCGAAAGTTGGCACAAACTCTCAAGCTGCCGAGCCGCTCATTAAATGGAAACAGTCTGATAATTCTGCGTTTCTCCCACAGAGTCTTTGACCATAGTAGCATGGTTAATGTGATTTCAGTTCAGGGCCACACAACAGAGTCCAGAGCCAGAGGGAGCCACATGGACTGACCCACTTCTTCCTCACTGTTGTCTGCTTCCCCCTCCATGGGCGTTTATCAGCTGAAAGGTATTCAAGCAGGTAGTTTGGTCCTGGAATGACTCCCGTGATTAAACTAAAAGATGTGTATCTTTGCAGAACAATCTACTGTCTAAGCTTGAGGGAACAGATGTAGACTGGAGATAGTCACAGCAGACAGATGCCATGTCGTTCTTCAACAGCGAGTGAACATGAAATGATAGAAATGTTTTTGTAACGCAAAAGGTATGTGATGACTTTTTTTTTTCATAAAACAGACTGAAAACAATACAAGACAGTAGAAACACCCCTGAACATCTATATAACATATTGCTACAAATATAATATAAAATATTGTAGATGCAACAAGAAGGATGAAACCTGACCATTATTTCAGAATAAAAAAAAAATTGTGAATCTATAAAAATGTGAATTGAACATAAATAATAAGTAATAATTTTACAAAATATAAACTGGTCATTTTTATGTGTATACCATTTTCACACCATTAAACGCCATATCATTCTTGAATATTCCTGTAGTGAACAGAAGAGCTACAGAAATAAATCTGTCACAAAATACATGTTTATAGGCTGTTATGTTATTAATGAATGATGTAATGTTAGCGATGTCAATCATATCATATGTATATGTTTCTAATATCATGAGTGAAAGTGCATTAACCGAACAACATGCAACCCTTTTCATATAATCAGGCTTGCACGAGAGTAATCCAATGCCCTCCAGTGTCAAATATGTTTGTTGCAGAACCTGTTACCACAATGGATAGTAAAGTCCTGTGACAGCCAGGTTAAGTCAGGTTGGCTTTTCCATTTAGAGGCAGGGATTAAGAATTTGGTCAGCAGTTTAGTTGAAAAGCTGCTGAATTGTTAATCAATCAAAGAAACCTAAACTCTTATTACCAATAAGGATTTGAAACTGCATGCTCAGCTAATTACACGTAAACCCTGCTGCTGTTGGCAGTAGTTAGTTCCTTGCACCATGAACGAGAGTGAGGCCACTGGCGCCATCCAGAGGTAAACTATGTACATGCAAGCAATATGTGTGTATATATATATATATATATATATATTTTTTTTAGCTTCTGAGCTTCTAATTCGCTCCCAGATTTGTAACACTGAAGACTCTACAGAAATATGTGATGGCTACCATCTTTTCACCGTCTTTTTAGTGACAATCTACTGGTAACTTTTTGGAAAAAATCTTGTACACCTTCGTGCAGGTAAATCATTGGAGACAAGAGGATGCTCAGTTCTCTGACATAAAAGCAAAAATACTGTGTGCAACATTATGATCCCGTCAATTACAAAAAAATTAAGAATTTCAGCTCACTTTAAAAAGTAATACAAATACAATTTCTCCACGCAAATATTATGAAGCTTCCTCGGTGCCATGAAAAATGTTAAACGTAAGCTGACCAGTGACCTTTGACCTCCCCCAAGGCAACTCTCAGGCTTGCGGTACAAACAGTCACACATTTCTCTCTGAAATGTGATGGCTACCGCATTTTACTTAATGCAGTAATAATCATGCAATTCTTACATTTTGTGTAGTCAAGTCTAGTTTCGTGCAGTCTAAATAATCTCTCCTTTTTTTTTTCTGGAATGTGATATTTTATTTATATATATATGATTATTGATATCTTCCATTGCAGCAATAGATGTACATGATGGTACTACATAACATACAATTTTGGGGTATGATGTTTCCTCTCGCTCTCTCCCAGGGGACTAGTGGGTTTAGACCGATAAACTATTACATAAAAATCATGTAATAATGGAAATCCCCAGATCAAATTACCAGTAATGCAAATAACTAAAGATCAATCTGGGATTTCAGTCCTTAACGTAAAAACGTATCATCTGTCTTTTTAGTGACAATCTACTGGTCACCTTTTGGGAAAAATCGTGTACACCTTAGTGCAGGTAAATCATTGGAGACAAGAGGATGCTCAGTTCTCTGACATAAAAGCAAAAATACTGTGTGCAACCTTATGATCCCGTCAATTACAAAAAAAAATTAAGAATTTCAGCTCACTTTAAAAAGTAATACAAATACAATTTCTCCACGCAAATATTATGAAGCTTCCTCGGTGCCGTGAAAAATGTTAAACTTAAGCTGACCAGTGACCTTTGACCTCCCCCAAGGCAACTCTCATTCTTGCAGGACAAACAGTCACACATTTCTCCCGGAGGCCATAGCAGCTATGTAGCCTGCTGACCACACCCCGCTCTTCTGAGAGCAAAAGATGTGTTTCTACAGAGTCTTCTTCAAGGAAATGATGGACTGCCAAACTGAAACTGATCCATTATTTGAATAGATTTCTGCACGATCACAACAAATAGGACACCAGATAGCTTCCTATAACTGACAACATCATGGTTTATCTGTTAGTAAATTTGCATTTTTGAAGTAGTATATATGTCAAAACAGCAGGGGGTGATGTTCACCACAAAAATTGAAAATCTGACCGTGACCGTAATCTCATTTTTATTGGAATGTTTGAAACAGAGAATAGTGTATTTCTCTGCAGATTTTCTGAGTTTGTATCATGCTGCACTCCCAATGTCTTTTAATTTTCTGACCTGCACATACATCCTAAAACACCATCTGTCCCATCAGGATGTCTTGTACCGAATATTCTCTCCTCCCTCGTCGCTCCACCAGCAAATGAGCTCTGCAGAGGTGTATTTGAATGCTGACCCTGTTGTGCAAAAGGTCCTGTTGTTTTTCGCTCCGTTGGTTTCACACATTGACCGTGACTGTCTGGCCCAGCTGTCCTCGGGGCATCTCAGCCAACAGCTCAACATGTGTAGCGGGAGCCACCACAAGAAAAGAAAAAAACCTGCAGGGTGCAAAGGAAAACCACAACACGTATTAATATCTCTAAAGGAAGTGACTAATGAGGGTAAATTAGGCATACATAACTTCCTGCTATTTCACAAATTGAGAGATTGGAATAATCTGATTTTATCTGCAGTTGCACGCAGGTCTCAGACGTTTGATGTGCCGAAGAAAAAAAACAGTTATGGACAATGTTTTTTTCAGTTAGTTTTTAAATCCTTTAAATTCACACAGCTTTAAAGTAACACCCAGTCAAATGGAGAGAAAACGGTCTGCTGTTTTTTACATTAGTCACATTAGGGTCGGCATTCCTTTTGTGCGAGAAAGTACATTTGTGAGCATGTATGTGTGTGCGTTTGACTCCCACCTTTGCAAAGAGGCCCCTCCACCACTGTGTTGTTGGTGAGGGCCCACATGGAAGCGATTATGCTGTGCAGAGAGTGAAATTACAGAGAGGAGGGCTACAGAGCCTGAGTCCTCCTATAACCACTCACTCATTCACTCAGATTTACGGACATGAACGCAAGCTCAGAATCACATAGTGAACACAAATACTGAGAGAGAGAGAGAGAGAGAGAGAAAGAGATTTAACTTTATCTCGGTGTAAGAAAACAGGCTTGATGACTCCGGTTTGCTTTCTACCAAATATCGTCATAAATAGACCCTAGAATTACTGTACAGTTATATCTGGAAACCTTATTTTATCAGGCAGTTAATCAGAGGATTATCTGGGCTCCATAGTTTAATACAGAGAACAGTCAGTCAATGCAATGGTGCCATTGAATTCTTTCCCGGGTTTTCATTCAGAAAGCAACTAAGCTTGTTTTAATAATACATTCATTTTGTAACTGTTTTACACCAAATTTCGCAGCTACAATGGTGAGTTTTGTCTTATAAAATGTTACAGAGACGTAGAGATCTGCCCATCCTACATTTACTTGTGATTCAGTGGATTAAGTTACAAATTTCTTTTTTATATTTTTTTTTATTTCACTTTTTAATTCTTTAAATGGTGGCATTATGTAGAGCTGTCCTCTCGATAGACCTGGAGTTGTCATGCGTTTGTCTTTTATCTTCTCGAGTCTCGCTGTGACTACGACTGTTAATATTACGCGTATTTTTTGTCTTTAAAGTATTGTAAGCATAAAATATATGAGGACCCCAGCAGGATTAGCTGCCAGTTCAGTAGCTAATGGGGATCTAAATAAACAAACGGATGGGCACACGCACGCTCACACAGGAGCCGTGCTGCCACCCCGCCTGGAGCTGTACATTTCCACTGCTGACTCTGTTGGGACAAGGCTGCAGTGTGCTTCCCTCCCCGCCTTCCCTCTCCTGGATGGGAGTGAGATGGGGCCAGGGCTGTAAATTCCTCAGAAAGAGCTGTTGAGAAGGCCTCCATTAAAACAGGGGGGCCGGCGCTCGCCAGAGAGGAGCCGACTCAATAAGTCATCATCGGAGCCTGAGGCCTCATTGGGGCCCACAGGAGAGGAACAGATTGGATTAGAGCATTACTGCCTCGTTCTGTTTAATACACCTAGTTTACCTGCAGACACAAGTGCCACCTTATTCCATTAATGGACCAATAAGAGTCATTTCCTGCCCGGTAATAAATCTGCAGGGGGTTGATTGACTTATCAATTGAAAGTTCAGTGATTACTTCCACAACTGTTGAGACTTTCAAGACTCACTGTTTAGTTCCTGTTGGATGGAACCAAATTGGCCCATTTTTATTTCATGACACGGAGCACAAAAAAAAAAACAGCTCAGAATCATTATTGCTTGAATCTACAGCGAAACGGTACAGACTGGTCATGTTGCAGGTCCAACAGTTTAAAAAGAAAATCCATGTAGATGTCGATGCACATGAGGGTAAATATGACAAAACTTACATATAGTTTACAGTTAAAGTACACGGTAATTAGTGGACGGCATATTTTAGATTCATTACAAAAACACTTGGACATCAACACGACACATCTAGCTGAATGTTTAGAGCTGCAGGTATGATATACAGGTAGGTGGTACATCTTTGGTATCGGAATAATATTTCCTTGCTGACATTTGAATATGTACATATATGGCGTCTACTTTCCACGGCTGCTCAGCTTAGAACCTGCAGCTTAAAAAACAACTGCACTGAATTTCTACAATGTTTTGAAAATGTCAAAAGTTAGAAAACTATGATTTAACAGTAGTTTAAAACATTCCTCTTCCCTCCCGGTCCCTCCGTGTGTTATCATTTACTACTTGCCCCATCACCCTGAAAGTTTATGAGTGGCATGCTTGTGTACACACTGTGGTGTCTGGATGCACATTAACCGTTTCCCTCCCTCCCTCCCCACACACTCCTCCCAATCAAGACCATTATTATCCCAGGCGTGCTGCAGGCTCCCAAAATATCTGTCAGGCAGCTGTCGGCACCTCTTTGCTCAGCAGCTGGAGAGGCTCCGAGGCACTCCCCCCACTTTCTGCCCTGATGCCACATCCACCCTCGCCCCGGACGGGAGGTAAAATAAACTCCCCTAACATCCCTGAGTCCGTTTGCTGTGTTTGTCCTCTTGTCAAAGCAGCCCCCTGCAGGTTTCGGGCACTTACGAGCAATAAAATAGCTGACAAATGGTGTGTGTTAGGCATGAAAATCAGCCACCAAGACAGCAAAGGAAGCTCGGTGGGTTGAATCCCTGTCCACACCTTCCACTGTAGTTGCCTTTGCTACAATGATGTAATCAGTTTATCTGAAGATTATAATGTTTAGTGACTTTAGAACAGCTGGACATCTCGTAAAGTTCCGTGCAAGACCAGGAAGGCAGTCATTATAGTAATATGAAAACAAATAGGTTCTTAAAATAGATTTCATTTTTAACCAGTAATAAAAGTTTAGTTCTTCAACGGCAAAAATGTGCTGAATGGTCTGAATTTAACTGGAGCAAGGTAGAGGTCAACGTTTACAAAATGATTTCAGATATGAAAAAAAAAAAAGAAGGACACCTCCTCATGGTGACTATTTATGGCTGGAGGCACTGAATCAAAGTCAAAAACTGAAATGCACATTTAAACCTTCCACCCTCCTGCCAACTTGTTATGCTCCATCCCACTCGCAGTGGCCACCTCTGAAGCCAATGACAGGAGGAGAAAGAACATATTGCGCTTCCTGTTGAGATTTCAAGGGGAGAGCAGGACAGATAGATATAGTATGTGCTCTGGAAAATCTCAGCTGCTCTCCTATGGTTAGGATAATGTATGACTGCAACTAATCCAGCCCTCTGAGCAAGAGTTCTTCTTGAGTTGGTGCCAAGATTTGATCAGAAACAGGCTTGCTACATGTCTGGATACTTTTTCTTCTGTTTTTTTTTTTTTTTTTTTTCACCATTATTCTCTTTTCTTCAGTCCTTTGTCTGTTTTAAACTCTTTCATGGGCCTGATATAACTCTTACAGTAAAATATGTTCACGGTACACAGGGCGCAAATTTAAACAATGGCTTCACAGTATCAGTGAGAAGACAGGCGCTTGTGATGAACAACATGATCCTATTCTGACATGCCAAGGCTTTCTTCCAATAAGAGCGACATCATAATATCAACCTCGGGAAGCATTCTTCCTGTCTTCTCGATCCCTGGCTTGTCCCTTCTTGCCCTCTAGCAAGCAGGAAACGGCTGCATGCAAGATTTAAGATCTGAGATCAACAACAGGGAAGATGACTACCACTGAAAAACCAGGCAGCAACATTAAAGAGAGGAGGATCTTCTCTATGGCTGCCACCTCTCGCCTGGTTATTATGAACAGTTTGATGCAGCAGGTTTGTTACGGTTTTAGTCGTACTACCTCAATATGTTACAGTTCTCCGCACGTGTAGAGGAGGTCAGTAAAATCTGTGTCAAACTATCCCATGTAAGATTTACTGACAGAAAATGTTTAGTGATTTTTTTTTTTTTTCTGGCATTAGTTTGAAGCACAGCATCTGACTCCGTTTAGTTTTGAAGGTCTGAGATTCCAAGTTTTGTAAAATCACAATCACGTCTCTTCTCATTTGAGCTCTCCTTTTCTTTGTTGTTTTCCCCCTGGAGAAAGACAAAAGCAACCAAATAATAGTGAATTTTCCATCGTGCTCTCCAAACCCCCCCCTTCAAACCCCTGAAACCATCTCACCCTCCTCACCACCGGCGAACCCCACCCACACGCCGCTTCTCTTCATTCTCTCACTCTTCATTCGTTTCTCTGCTTCAGTGCAAAGCCAAACAAGCTAGCCATTAAGTTGAGTTAAGCGCAGGAAGTGGGCCTTCGGGCCAGGCGGCACTGTTTACAAGGAGCTAGTCAGGTTTCAGCGGTGCTTTGAAGTGAGCAGCACACAGGAGACTGTCTGTCACTAGGCAAAGGCCCAGCACCGCTCCACTGACTCACTCGCATTCCCTCCATTCATCTGAGCGGAGAGAGGGAGGGAGGGAAACAGGGAGGTAGGGAGGGAGGCGGAGGGGGTGGAAAAACGCAGAATAGAAGAGGCGCAGGTAGATTTATGGTTTTTTTTTCCCCCCTCAGAGTATCTGTTCCTACCTTTAATCACTCTTACCTGTCTGTTATTACAACCCCTCTTTATTTAACCCCTGGAAAGGGTATAAGGAAGACAAACATCAACTTGTCCAACAGGTCATGAGATATGAGAGAGGCGGATTGGTAGAAAGTGTCTGTTACGCTCTCTTAACGGTAATTATAAGTGAATCTAGAGAGGTGCCGCAATAGGAGCCCCCCCAAACCTTCGCTCTAACAATAAAAGAGCACACACAGTACGTTACAGTACAGTACGTACGTGTCATTCTCAATCGCCTGCTTGTGGCCCGAAGCCTCTGCTTTAAGGCAAGAGGATCAGCTTTCTTCAACACACCCAATCTACTTCATGACATCACTGCAGACAAGGTTCAATTTCAGCCGTGTACGGCTTTGGGGGATTCCAGCTTGGCACAAAAGCACGGTGGGCCCAAGAGAAGTAACACCGCCGCAACGCTTGTTTTCCCTTCTACCAAACAGGCAGGAACATTTTCACACCTATGCAACGGCACTCACTTTTCATGCCAGATGATTCCTGTTGGTTTAACCGAGGCCCTCTCTCACAACAGGCCAAAAAAAGAAAAAAAGGTTTCTTGTTTTGTTTAGCACTTGAAGGCAATGTTAGGGTACACGTGTGAAGAGGCCCCGCACCACATTTTTACAGGTTGGAACCAGTTTCTCACAGAAAACACACCGATGTGAAATATTTTAGAAAATGTCGACAGAGTGGAGATGTATTTTCAATCTCATTCCTTGTAGGGAAATCCAGTCTCGTGTTAGAGGCTGATTTCCATTGAGAATTCTTATAATCTTTTACTGTTGCTAGCCAGTCTGAAGCAACAGATGTTCAGGTGTGATACGACCCTCACCCCCCTGAGAAAACACCGTAACTGTGCTTTTTTTTTTTTTTTTTTTTTTTTTTTTTAGCAAAGAAAATAACTTGTCATCAAGAGTATTTAATCATTAAAAGGAATACTGAACATATGGAAGGGCACAAAATGAAAGAAAAACACAATGAGTTCGTCCCCTTTAACTATAAATTCAAAATCAAGCATTTGATGTAGCTGTTTGATGATAATCTGCACATCCTGCCGAGACTCCGCACATGTTTTTGGTTTAAGACGAGTAAAAAAGCTTCTTGGATATCATCCAACAGACTGAAATGTACACACTGTTGTATTGCTATCATAAAAAAAAAACATAATTTATAACCAAGAATGGACAAAAACACAAAAACAAGCACGTATACATCTGGGCTGGTGGCATCTTACAGTGCAAAAAGTAAGTAAAAGATAAGGAAAAGTATTCACTTTCTTTAAATACAAATATATAATTTCATGTTTTTACAAATACTATTTACAATTTCATAAAATTGTACATGAAATGTTTACAGAGAAGGAAAAAAAAAAAAAAAAAAAGAAAAAGAGTCTTTGTACCACAGCTCTTTTACTCGCTCTGCTGAATCATTCCTCCCCAATGAGTTTATGGTGGCTTTAAGAGCAGAGCCAGAGATGGTGAGGAGAGCATTTCAGCATACGGCATCCACAGCCATGATTGTTATTTGTTCAGACAGTCAGGTTCAGTTGGTGTTTATCCAGCTTGTCTTTTTTTTGTTGTCAAGACCTTACCCTCAGTTCGGCATGCATGTGTGACTATAAAGCTGAGGCAAATACAAACGCTGTACAAACCTACGGCTACGCCTCGCTGTGCTCTGTACCTATTAGGTAATAAAATACAAATTAGTCCCAGCAAACGTTCAGATGTCCCTTTTATTCTACACAGTGGTCTCTCCTTGTTTGCCATTTGTCAGCCTTGTGTAGAACTTGTGCCAGGAGTGCAGAGTCTTTCCGGACCAGATCCAGAAACCAGAGGTGATGCCCACTATCAGGGTCATCAGGTACTTGATCATGTAGACGGTGAAGTCTGGGGTCATGTGGGGTCCGGCCTGCAAAGGGCAGGGAATGGCCAGGCTCCTGCAGTTATGGATGACCCAGCTGCGCTCCCAGTGGGGGCGGAAGGCCTGCTCGTAGAAGAAGCAGGCGATCACGATGGTGGCGGGGACGGTGTAGAGCACGCTGAACACCCCGATCCGGACCATCAGCCGCTCCAGCTTCTCCGTCTTGCTGCCGTCGTGTTTCATGATGGTGCGGATCCTGAACAGCGACACAAAGCCGGCCAGCAAGAAAGAGGTGCCGATGAAGAGGTAGATGAAGAGAGGGGCCAACACAAAGCCCCGCAGGGGGTCCAGGTTGCTGAGGCTCACGAAGCAGACGCCGCTGAGCACGTCGCCCTCGATCTGCCCGATGGCCAGGATGCTGATGGTCTTGACGGCCGGCACCGCCCAGGCTGCCAGGTGAAAGTATTGAGAGTGAGCCTCAATGGCCTCGTGGCCCCACTTCATACCTGCTGCCAGGAACCAGGTGAGAGACAGGATGACCCACCAGATGGAGCTGGCCATGCTGAAGAAATAGAGCATCATGAAGAGGATGGTGCAACCTTCCTTTTTGGTGCCTTGGACGATGGTCTTGAAGGCATCAGGGCTGAAGCTGTCGTTGCACACCACCCTGTCCCCCAGGAAGTAGCCAGCTATGTAGGCTATGGAGACCATAGTGTAGCAGCCAGACAAGAAGATGATAGGTCGCTCGGGGTATCTGAAGCGTTGCATGTCAACTAAATAAGTGGTCACTGTGAATAACGTGGATGCACAACAAAGCACAGACCAGACCAGGATCCACAAGCGGGAGAAATGAATCTCTTTATCACTGAAGAACATGTTGCCACCGCTCCTGGAGGACTCGCAGGGGGCTGCACAATCATTCTCATCTAAAAATTTATAATTCAGATATGGAGGAACTTTGAGAGCAGACGGGCAGCGGAACGGCCTCTCGTGCGGGTGGACTATAGGCTGGGTGCTCTGGACAGGGATGATGGGAGGAACGGTGGCGGCGGTGGAGTCGTTCTGGCCCACGCAGATTTGTCCGTCTCCCAGCACGGGGAAGTTCTCGCAGTGCAGTCGCTCCGGCCATTGAAAGCCGAACTTGTTCATGAGAGCCTCGCAGCCCTGCTTGGCCCGCTCGCAGATGGACCTGCACGGAGGAATGGCCTTCTCCAAAACCGTGCACACTGGCGCATACATGGAGCACAGGAAAAACTTCAGCTCCGGCGAGCACTGTACCTTCACAAGGGGATAAAACTGGTGCACCTCAAGCCCTGCGTCCTCCTGGTTGTAGTGGCCCACTAAATTGGGCATGATGGTTTGGTTGTAGGCTATGTCCGTACAGAGAGGTATCGAAATCGGCTGACAAAATCCATGCTCGGGGGCCAGGATTCCGTTGTCCCCTTGGTGCTGTGCTGATATCAGCAGAGGCAGCAGGACCGCCACAGACCAAGTCTGGCAAAAAGTCATGTTTCCAACTTGAAGATAACTTTGGCCCGATTAACTTGCTGTAACTTTCTTTATCGTGTGGCTACCATCGGTCCTGGAAACCACGATAAACCTGCAAATGGAAACAGTCTGGTGATTAAGTCCCGAGCGCTGCTCTCTTTGTGCTTAGTCTCTGCGTAAACACTGCTGTCTGACTTTCTTTTTTTTTTTTTTTTTTCTTTTCCACAACTTCGATTCCCTCATCACAGTCAAAAAGCAGTCGTAGTATAACAGAGGCCATAACTTCCGGTGGTGGATTTCAAAATACAACCCGGTGTCGACAACGTTTGAATCTTAAGACGAAATGTTTAACATAGATGATGACTCTGACAACCTTTGTCCAGTGGGAGAATATAACTAAGAACATTTACCAAAGTATTTAATGTAAGTAGCTACAATGAACTCCATTCAATTCAAAACTTAATTACAGACTCATGGTCCTGATAAAGGACAAAATATCACATGGAATAAAATACACAGAAAAGCATAAAAAGCTTAAGGCTCAGTGTGTTGTTAAACCCTGTGGTTTGACACAAACAAGTTCACTTCATTTCTCATTTACCTGATAAATTTACACCTGATATTTCTTAGAGAAGTTTGTTAAGTATTGACTCCTGCAGCTATAAAAAATTTCAAGTGCACACTAAGTCTCCTAAGAAATAAATAAAAAAAAGAAAAAAGAAAAGTGGGGTGAAGGGATTCCCCTGTTTGACACCATTGCTGGACAAAAGTAGGACTGAAACACGAATGCCCCATTTTATTTGCGTAGTCTGTGATAGGTATATCAGTTAACCCACGTTTCTCAATGCATTTGGACACCCTCTACGTTTGTGCTTTTATTTTGAAGATAATATTTCTTGAGGACCTGCCACATTTTGCTCACATGGTCAAACTTGACTCCACAGCTGGATTTGCGTGGACCAACCAGTCTTTCAAGTTTCCCTTGAACTAGTATGTCCGTGGAAGGAGGAGGTAGACTTTCTCACCTTAAGCACTTCAATGTCCATGTCATGATAGTGCTCCTCCATTATAAAGTCTGTCAGTCAATAGATCGATCAAAGTAAATTACAAGTAGGCCGACCTCGGATTTGTAAAGTAATTTGAGTAATTTACCGAATTACTTTCCACCTCTGCTTAACTGAACTAGTTTAATTTGAACTGATTAAATAAAACACAATATATAAAATATATATATAATAGAATGTATACCACCACTACGACTGCTACTACTACTGCTGCAGCTACAATTACAACTAATAGGTTAGGTTAGGTAGTTACTTTTTTAAAAAACAATTTCGCTACAGCAGCATACAGAAGCAATAAGATAATAATAGAAAAGCAATAAAATAGCAGTAAAAAAATATAAAATATTAAATGCACAGTATATATCTATAATACTGATAAAGTTATACTCAGTATGTATATATGAATTCCTAAATGAATGCTGCGGTGTTACGGGTGACATAAATAGAGTAGAGGTCAGAAGTGACACACACACGCACACACACGCACACACACACACACACGAAAACACACACTAATGGAGTGACACTCGATGTTGCTATGGGCCTGAAAATCGTGCCCGATGTTAATTGGACCAAAATTCACAATTCCTGCCGCTCAGCCAATGTGCGTTTAGCTCGCGACGGCAACATCGAATTTATATACGGGAGTGGAGCAGCCGAGGGGGCACGAGACCCCTCACTGTCGACGGTTGAACTCAAAAGAAGTTCCCGTCGCTTAATTTAATTTAATACAGGTAGGCTAAACCCCGTGTATTAACATTAGTCGTTTTTTTTATATATATATATGGTACATTTAGCCAACTTTGATTGGCAGAGAAATATATTGTCCAATTTTTTTTTTTTTTTTTTACCAAGGCAACATTATCAAAACCTGCTAGCTTAAATCACGTACCTTAACGGCTAAGTTATGTTTTAGTAAGTTAGCTCGTTGATTTACTTTTTTTTTTTTTTCCTGAAATAGCAGTTAGCTAATATTTTCTACTATATATATCACACGTAAAGCCAAAAAAAAAAAAAAAAAAAAAATCGCTGCCGTAATTACCATATAAAGCTGTGTGAAATATTAACAGCGTGCTGTGCTTTGACAGGCCTGTAAGAATCACTTCCAGGGAGGTAAAAAAAAAAAAAAAATTAAAAAAAAATGGCATTTGACAGTCAACAGAGCTCATTTGGAAAGACACTCTTTCACACGTACCAACGTCAGGTAAGTAATACGTATTTATTTAATTCGTTTTATGTTTTATGACATGCCCCTTGATCAGAAACGTACTATAGGAAATGTTAGATCATCTCTGAAGCCGTAGCTACAATTGTTGTAGTTATCGATCAATCAGTTTATATATTTTTTTCTCTATTTATTGTATCTAATGTGAAATGCTAGAACATACGGAAATCATATATTTCACACAGTAAGTCTTGAAAATTGCTTGTTTTGTCAGACCGACAGTTAAATATTTAGCCATCAATAATTGACTGTCTCAGCACTACACTAACATCAATCTGCCAAAAAAAAAAAATACAGTTTTGAATTTGTCTTGCGGTCTCTCTCGTGTCTCTCTCTTACAGGCGGGTGTTAATATGGATGGAGAAAATACCGGTACCATGGCTTTGCCCTTCGTTTCCATCCCCGGTGCCTCCCTCCAGGAGCAGGACTCTGCATCCTACGTGCCCTGGTCTTGCAGTACTCACGAGGATCCCTACGAACTTTTTAGTTGCACCCAGACCAGCAATAAAATCAGGTATTTCAATGGTATTCTGTGCTCGGGATTAATATGTGACTTAATGTTCACCCGCAGTGTAGTTTCACAGTACTCTGCTATCCTGTCCAATTAAAAATAAGTTTGGGGATTTATTCTGACATCGGAGGTAGTGAAATGTATGAGGTGAAAGTCTTATGTTGTGGAAGAAAAATTATTGAAGTTGTGAGCCATGTTGAATGAATGTTTTCACAAGACTAAGAAAAGTCAGATGACAGTTTTAAGAATGTAGATTTCTTTTGCTTTAAGGAAACTGACTGATAATGCTGATTGTGATGGGGAGACTGATCTGCATGGTCTAGTGTCAAATATTTTGGATGAAGCAGATTCACAAGATAAAGGGTATGTCAATGTTTGAGTTTTTCACTTGATCAGGTTTGGTATATATTACAGTACGTGTTATACAATTAATGGCCATGACACCCGAGGTGAACAAACAAAAAATATCTGACATTTGTTGGTTTTATAATCATTTAAAAAAAAGAAAAGAAAAAAAAGAACATGTCATATTGGATGAATCGACTCTGACATTAAAGGAAGTCTTCACTTTCTCTTTTAGGAGTCTACCTACCTGCAATCCCATCTGGTCTCCAAAGACAATGAGAGAAGAACTGCTGAAGAATTTTCAATCAGAAGCTAAAGCGCAGCATCACCCATCCTTTCCTTCCAACTATGTATCCCATGAGGCCTTCGGTAAAGCACAGCATCAGTCTGTGGACAGAGGTGTTGAAGAAATGAGTCAACAGCCTGGTGGCTTTGCTACCAATAAACAGTGGCATTTTAATTTGCCTGACGGAGGCAGCTACTCTCACCGATCCCAGAAACTGCCACCGGGCCTACCATTGCCCAACACAAGAAACACCTACCCGACACAAATACAAGAGAGCAAATACGTCAGCATGCTAGCTTATAATGACAGAGCCATAAATAATTTCCCAGATCTCAGTGACTTCTTTAGACCTCAAAGTGAAATGAACAGCCGCCGCTTTGATCCTTTTCATGAAGAACCCATGTGTAATGAGCAGTATGTGCCGGAAGACATTAACCAACTGGTCAGCGGTTTTCAGTCATTCATGGCGAGTGAGCAAGATAGCGCATGTCGTGGAGACTTTCCAAACATGCACAAGCAGACCGTGGGGATGCACCATGAAGACAGCATGGCTGAACAATGGAAAATCTCCAGTCCTGCAATGTCAACACAGAGCACTCCTGCAATGCAGATCTCAAAACAGCTGCTGGGAGGATTTGGGACTGTGCAGAGGGGAAGAAATGGAGTGAGGAAACAAACATTTAAACATAATGCCTTTCAAGATCTACCTGATTTCAACACTCAGAACACGGAGTACTTCCAGCTACCGAAGCCGTTTTCTGCACCTCTAAACTTCTCAAACCAATACCAAAACAAAATGACAATGCACAGAGAGAACATGGACGGGAACCTGAACCAGTATTCAAAGCATCACATCCAGCAGAGCCAGATTCAGAACAGGATCAAGTCACAAATGCAGAAAGAAAAAAGGAGGATGCACATGTCTGGATGTCAGGGAGAAGGCTTCTCAAGGAGGCCCCAAGCCAACACTCACCTGAGAGGGGGAGACAAACAGCTCTTCTCACAAAATCAATACTTTGACTTTCAGGGGAGCATGCCCTCTCAGAGATTTGATGGAGAAGGCAGCGTGGTCAGCACAGGGAACATCCAGCAGTTCGTGCCTTTCATGTATCCTGTAAATGACTTCAGGAGGCAATCCAGCATGCCCATCAACGCCAACTTCAGCTCTCGATCCACACCAGCCTATGGAAGCAGTGTTCCTGGTTTGGATGCCGGTAACGTGTCAGCCAATGGATCCGCAGCTTTCAAGTCCTTCCCCAGTGACATGAGGACCCGCGGAGGAGAGACCGCTCATTATGGCTTGGCCTCAGCCATGACAACGTCAATGCTGATGAATCAAGACGGACCTGTGGTCCATCTTTACTTCTACCTCGACGAGTGTTACAAGCAGTGGAGGTGTTTGGAGAGGGAGAGAAAGAAGGTATTCTTTCTATATATGTATATATGTTTTTTTTAAGTTCCAAAGAGATATCATTATGTGTCTTAATGGCTTCTACCAGTCAACTAATATGAAAAAAAACCCTCTATTTTTATTAAGATGAGCACTGGAGACTATACATACTTTTTGTTTTCTATCTGGTTGTCTATGAGCCTGAATTTATATATATAAATATTTTTTTTCTCATTGTCGTGTGTTTCTATTTTAGATGGAGGTCATCCTTACGAAAACATTTTTTGGCAAAAGAGCTGCAGCAGTGACCAACAGTAACCTCCCCAAAACTCCACCAAACCCCACCAGAACCGACCATCTCATTGTTAATCAAATGAGAGAACAAGCAAAGGTGAGGCCCCCTGAATTACCTGCCTCCACACTGCCACCTACAGATGAATTTTGTGACAGCATGTGGTTATGTGGTGAAGGGGATTTTTGCAGGTTTATCCAGCAAAACATTTGAGTTATTTCCAAAGGAAACACCCTCCCTAATTTTTTTTTTTTTTGTCAATTTTCTTAGTTTGGACATCAGATTTCCGTTAGGTTGGGCATTTGATGACGCAAACAGTTCATCTTCTGTAATGTCTCGTTGGTAAATTAACAATTTCTGAGCATTTTGTTTGTGTGAAAGCTGATTAATGAGCACTCCAGGATTCAAGTAATTTTTGTGTAAAGTCGGTGTCCCAGAATTTCCACAGATCAAATTTCTATGCCGCTGTTACAACTAAATTTCCCCGCTGTGGGATTAATAGTCGAAATCAAATCATCATCTAAAAATACAACTGAATGGCATGCGAATAAACATGACTGAATGTTGTGTTGTTATTTTTGGTTGCGAGTCTGATTCCGTTAAAAGTTAAACTACTTTTAATACAGACTTAACATTATTTTGAACAAGATATTTAGAATTTGTAAGTGAAGTATAGATGTATGAAACTAAATAAATAATGCCACCCTTTTGTTGGACTTGCATACAGGAATGTCACATGAAGAAATGATATTTGAAGTCTGATATCGAAGGTTGATGATGTCGGTGCGTTGCAGGTGGCGAGCCTTCTGGACAGAATGGAGTACCTGTGCTGCCTTCCCCTTCACACCAACATCCACACGGCACTGAGCAGACATCATATGGCGATCTGCCTCGCGCAGGCAAAATGCAAGGAGGACACCGCGAACATGACCAAACACCAGAGACCTCATTTCACAGAGGACAGAGGTAAACCCGCCGTCCCACCGTTTGACGTTCCTCCGTCCGATATGCTGCTGGGCTTTTAACTTGCTGGTGTTTCACAGACGCCTACCTGGTCGTGGCACTGAGCGACCTCGCCGCGGCCACCAGGAGGCTCCGCACAGCTGTGTGGTGTGCTCTCCAGATGATACTGCCGCAACCGGACAAGACGCACGACCACAACGGTAACGACGAGGCCACACGCAGGGAGAGGTGCACCTCCCCGCTGGAGGGATACGGTTTTAAGATCTGATAGCCGACAAGTTGAAGGTGATGATTAAAGTCACGTCATTAATTTAAAGCCACTCCAGAGGACACTGATTATACTGTAAGCAATCCCATAGCCAACAGGGTGGTGAAAACAAATGCATTTTATCTGCAACGCAGTGATCACTGCAGAATAGTAGACAATCAATTTGAAGATGATGATTGCATTTTTTTTTTTTTTTTTAACCAAACAGCAACTTTTGTTGTGTGGGAATTGCATGAAATGTAATTTCTCCTGCTGCATGTGTAAGACATGTCAAATTATCTTTAATCTCCTTTAATTAGTGACAGTTCCAAATTAATACGAGTCTTGCTCCATCACTGATGATTTTAAAGGCATTATTTAAGCACTATTTATTTGGGATATATTGGAACGTCAGTTCTGGGATAAGTTCCCAAGCAATTATTGAATCACAGGGGAGGTAGTTTAAAATCAGCATGCCAAATATTTAAGCATTTTCTGAAGTGTTCCAATTAATTTCTTCAGCTTCTCTTTCTCCTATATAATCGTAACATATTTAATCAAAAGTTTTTTGTTTTTTTTCATCTGCAAGTTTGGTGAAGTTCAAATTGAGCCAACAAACTTCAGGAAAAAAAAGAAGAAGAAAAAAAAAAAAAGTTCAACATTTGACATTTAAAGGCATTAATGACACAAGTATAAAATATTAGGAGTGATGTGTCAGTTCTTCAGAGATGGTCGTGTATCAAAGTAAAGTAACGATTCTGTGGAAGCATTCGTTTCTAGACTTCCTGTGTGCGTCAGCACTCGTCTGACTACGTTTTAAGAATATGTGCAGGGTTGTTCAATTCCCTGTAAATTTAATGTTCCTGTTTTATTTTTCTTGTAACATGTTCTGTGAACTGAAAAACAAAACAAAAAAAAATAAAGCAATCCAAATTGCTGGATTTTTTTTTTTTTTTTAAATCATTTTTATTATCAATTTAAAAAGACGTTGAACCTCATTAACATTCAAACGATGGTACATGTTACATTTGAGGTATAATTTTAGCGACCGCTCTTTTGTTCTTGTTCTCAGACAAAATGTGTTCACCGCGAGACTAAAACCGAAAGCGATGAAATGCGAGCGATGGAAGTTTGACAGCAACGCCTGCCTTCACTTAGAGGTCGTGCAGAAATATAAGGCATTTGCGAGACGTTGGCACAGAAGATAACAGCAGGATCTAGACCGAGACGCTTCACAAGCAGTCCTGCATTTTTACCAGAATAAATCTTAATTTATACTACAGGTTTATATTTATTAAAAAAAAATTAAAAAATTTGAGGGGGGGGGGAGGGACTAAAACTCACAACAACAACAACAACAAAAAAAACCTCATTTTGATTTTTGGTTCTGCACGACATCCAGCTCATTGTTCTTTACACGTATTATGAAATGCAGAAATGAATTAACAAATAAATTCAGATTTACCTGACATTTTCACATACTGAAGGTACCAATGAGGTTCAGCTATAAAGAGGCATAGATTGTAGTAGTTGTTTTTTTTTTTTTTTCTTTCCCATTTTGTCTCGTTTTAAAAAAAAAGCCGTTTCACATACAAAGTGTCCTTTCTTTTGTTTTTTTTTATCTTTTGCGTTCGCCTTTCTGCGTACGCTTCTTCTCCTTCTCCTTCCGGTCTTGTTTGGCCAGTTTGTCCTTCTCCCGCTGCATCTTGTCCGTCTCCTTCTTCTTCTGAGCGTCTTCGCGAGCCTGGTCACGCTTCTGCTTCCGCCTGTTCATCACCTCCTCCACGTTGGTGTTCTTGAACAGGGCTAACGCGCTTTCGGTGAAGGACAACTGGACAGGAAGCAAAAGACGCTAAATCTATCATTTCTACGCACGGGAGGCGCGGACGATCGGCCCGAGCAGCGTCCATTCACGTGATGAGATTCAATTACGTGCGATTTATAAAAAAAAAAAAAAAAAAAAAAAAAGGCTTTCAAGATCATAAACGGCCTCAAAAAAAAAAAAAAAAAAAAAGGATACATTTCTCATTTCCAGTGAAGTTATTCCCGCTCGGCTCCTCTTCTTCAGCTTCGGTGCGTTTTGTCAAGGAAAGAACTGACCGCCGGAACAACATTCGCTTCCTCTCTTCCCGTCAATATGCTGCGGGGACCGTCGTCTCTGCGCGGTCAAAAGAAATGTCGGCGGACAAAAGTGACAAAATACACAACAAACCCCATTTCACCAAGCGCGACTGAAGTCTCGCGTCCCTTTCGGTCTACAAATTGGGAAGGATATTCCTCGTCGTCCGTCACGTTGGCGTACTGGGCGAGGAGGGCCTCTTTCTTCTTCTT
Organism: Brachyistius frenatus; assembly: GCF_029030835.1. NCBI lineage: Eukaryota > Metazoa > Chordata > Actinopteri > Embiotocidae > Brachyistius > Brachyistius frenatus. The sequence goes on along the minus strand of NW_027210679.1, from coordinate 36,088 downwards.
GGAGTCCTCGGACACCTCCTTCTGTTTCACCACGATCCGAGCCTGCTTTTCTATCATGCTGGCGATGGCCTGGACCTCGGCTACGGGACGACAAAACGTACAGAGCGCGGCCCGTGAACGCGACCGCAACGGAAGCCGCGACGACATTTCGCACCCGGCGGTGCGAACATCAAAAGCTCCCGCTCGTCGAACGTGAAGGCGTGTTATGTACACAGTAAACAACTTCAGCCCAATAATAATAATAATAATAATAATAATAATAATACAGACAAACTCATTTTGGCATATACACTTCTTCAGAGCATAACAAAAAAAAAAAAAATTATATTTTTTTATTTGGACTGTTGTCCCAAGATTATTATTATTATTTTTTTTTTGTAAACCAGCATTTAAACTTGTTCTCCCGTCTTGATGAATAATTATACATTTCAAATGAAATCAGGAACGTAGACATATCAAAGTCACACAAATACCGTCATCTGCATCTCTTTTGGCTGCTGACCGGCTCCGGTACTCCGTCCACTGACGGACGATCCGCTTACAGATCTCTTCCACGGCGTCCTCGTCCTTCGACACAAAACGACAAAAAGCAACGGAAGTCAAACAACAACAACAACAACAACAACAACCTCATATTCTGGCGAAGAAATACCATATGACGTCAGCCGACTACAACCATGTATACTCTACCAAAACGCCACGGTCCACTTTACGGGACTTTTTTTTTGTCTTCCCCTCTCAGCCGTAATGTGCCAAACGACCGAGAAGAAGCGTCAGAGTCGATTCGCGCTGTCCGGTGCGTCCCGGTACCGACCGGGACCGCGATCATCTAAAAACGCCACATTTCTGAACGGAGTCTGGCGCGGCGAGAGGAAAGACGCTCGTGTTACCGAACGACAGCGGTGTCCGGTCCCGGGTCGATATTTAGCTCCCGACGGGTAACAGCTGACGTCGGCGCCGAGACTTAGGTCCCCCCCCTCCCCCGGCGGACGAGACGGACAGCGACAGATGAGACAGATGAGACAGCTCGGCCGAGCGGGACACGCCGCTTTTTTTTTTTGTTGTTGTTGCGGGACTCACCAGAAATGCGGATAGAATTCCTTGAAGCGCATCTTCTTTCTCCTCGTCGCTCTCCTCTTCTTGCAGAACCCCTAAAATGTACGCCCCGTACACCTCCCGGTCCACTTCCAACGAGTCCAGCCGGTCGTTCAGCCAGCTTTCAAACTCACCGGCGTCTGTCGAGGGCGCAGCCATCTTGGCCCTCTGAGGTCTTTCGCTGCCTCTCGGCTGTCCTTTTTCATTGCCTGTAGAAAAAAATAAAAAATAAATACAAATACAAATAAATACACGTGTTTCAAATTGCGGCTTCTTACCAATCAGGAAACAGCAGCCGAGGCCCAGGTGACTGAATCACGCGTTTTGTAATGAGCTAATATACAAATTCAACAGCTCATGGGTTTTAACTAAGTATTTGTTGTCACAGACTAAAAAGTCTCATTCAACTAAAGGCTCTGTCAGTCACACTTTGAGGCAGAGTTGAGCTAACTGTACAACTTTGCTGAAATGCTGGCATTTCTCCAAACATGAATCTCTACAATCATTACATCCGTTTATGCATTAATGCATCATTTTTCATCATTTTCATTTTCAACTGTTTGACTATCGCCACAATATGACTGAAACCTCTTCGACTTTCTCGCGGGTTTCAACATTTTTAGCCAAGCTGTCATTGATTAATATGGAAAATTGTTTTTTTTTAAATTTTTAACACAGGAAACTGACTGCGAAAACAAAGCTTTAATGCTCTCGCATGTAGTATATGCCCTTAGTGTAGACCGGGAAAAGGCCTCGTAATCATTTCCCATGTCGCTACTGTGATGTAATCAGAAGCAGTTTTGCATGCATTTATTTTCCCTCTAAATCTAAATCGCCATCATCCTGTCACTCCTCTCTGATGTGTGTCCGCTCCACATTAAACAAAGGTAGCCCACCTATCTCTTCCCCCTCCCCCCTCTCCCTCCTGCAGAGTGAATCTGAGAAACTAACCTTCACCGGTTGCACCTACATTGTAGTCTATGAACAAAGATCTTGTTAACTGTCCATCTGATTGAAAAGTGCTCTGCTAACTTTGTCCTTCTGCTACTCTGGCTTGTTTTGATTCATTTCGGCAGCCAAAATTTCAATCAGTGCTAAAATGCCCAGCGTTGGCAGTCGCATTAAGTGCCCTGGGATACTGCCGCGAATACAAAAGTTTGTGATTGAAATGTAATGTCTGATTGTCAGACAGTTTGTACAGAAGTACTTGTGCACTCACTCCTGGGCTTTGCGCGCCAGACGTGCCAGTGCTGGTCTATTACAGAAATTCTTATTTAAAAAAATAATGAGATTTTCTTTTTGAACTCGGTGGGCAAGCTGGCAGTCAAAACAGATCTTGGCAGAACGCAATCATGATCGCAACATCACCGGAAAACTGTTTGTTTCCACCGTTTGAATGAGAGAAGGTCTTCGGTGGTTAATTTGTGTGATTGTATACCTGAGTGGCCCGCAGGTTAAGTGAAAGTAAGACATGCAGGTTTAAAAAAAAAATAAATATATATATATATATAATCGTGTATATTTTGCATGATAAGTTGCTTAAAGTAACATTTAATTTGTGTATTTACCATTTGCAGCACTAAATACATCGCCTGTGCAAGGAGTGATGAAGGTGAAGGTGAAGATGACACGTTTTGCTATCAGGAATGACATAAACAAGTGTGTTATTCCCTTTCTGGCCACTGGGTGGAAGTAGAGGACAGATTTGTTTACGCCTCTGACGACAGAGACACCAGATATGGTTGGATTTAGTTGCATGGCAGTAGTTTGGACCGCAGTTTGTACGTGATTCATTTCAAATGGCTCTATGAATATGCATCATAGTCATTTTGTTAAAGTATAGTTGTAAGCAGAGCTGTGGAGCAGGAAAAAATGCCCCGCCAGATGTTTGTTCATCCTCTTTCATTTGACACTGGGACAACAGACAACACCTCCCAGCTGTTTGAATATATTAAACAATGTTTCCATGTGAATGGCTTGATCCTGCTTCCAGAAAGCACGTTGCGCAAGGGTGGTTATTAGTTAACCCCACATCCCCCCTAGTTACACCCTCAATACACACGTGCACACACACACACACACACACACACACACACACACACACACACACACACACACACACACACGCACGTTCCCCTCGCCACTGCTCCTACATAATAGCTTCACACGTCGCTGGCCATGCAGTAATGAAGCGTGAAGCTTCCGTGACGCCACGGGGAAGCTACCGTGGCCAACCATACTCTCTATTTTAGTGCACCACCTTCAATTCTTTACAGCCCAGATACATTTTGTATTTGGGCAAAATTCAAGCCAACGTTCATCAGACATACACGCAGGAGGATAAGTTGGCGCCTCCTCAGTACTTCTTACTCTTGGGTGTTTTTTTATTTTATTTTTTTCAAACATTTCAAGCTGGGCCTAATCAGACAGAATGTGTATCTGGAGATGATCTATTAATTCTAATCATAATTAAAATATCACATTGAAAAAAAACAACAACCCACAAAACAAACAGTAGTGTTATTTTATTTTTTATTTTTTTCCAAATTCATCTGCATCCCTTAATGTTTGCGTCTTGTTTTAACGGACACGTGTACTTTACAGAGTGCCGGAGCTTCTAGTAGCTGCATGCAAAAGTTGATGTAACAGACCTCCTGAAAAAAAACACACAAAAAAACCCCCACTCTTTTACAATTAAGATTTTCCTATTTGAAATTGAAATGAAGTTTCCCAAAGTTGCAGTTTCTTTGATGTCCTTTGGCGCTCACTCGTCTCGAGTTATCGTAGCCAGCACCAAAATGCTGAATTTTTATTAATTTCATGTATTCTAACTGCCAAGATAGTTCCCCGTTAACAGAGTGGCGTGCTAGTGAGAAGGAAACTGCCATTAAAACAGGCTGGCGTAGTCATATTTCAAGCTGAGGGGCCCAGGGTCGGTGCATAATGCCATTGCCTCTCATAGTGCTGCGTAGCTTTAGGACGCCTGTCCTATTTATATTGAGGGGCTGCGGATTGATGCGAAATGACGAGGGCCGCGAGGCTGCTGAGTGGGTGGGCATCCACATGCTCTGCTCCACAGGCAACCCTTCTCTGCACGCACGCATACACACTCGCCAGACGCACACTTGTCTTTGTGTCCCAATGCCACCAGCCCTCAGAGGAGGGGAAGAAAAAAAAAAAAAAAAAAAAAAAAACCCCTCCGGTCTCAATGTGCAATGTCCTCTCTCTGTCAACATCTCCTCTACCGCAGCGTTAATGTGACAGAATATAACCGGAGCCCGGGACAACCGGCCTCGCGCAGAGCAGCGGAAAGCAGCGTGCGTAAAAACGAGGGCGTGTTTCCTCGTCTTCCTCGTCACGCGAGCGACGGCTCGACGTGCAGCGACGGCGGAAGTCGAAGGCGCCTCGGCGACCCCGCCGAATTTTAAGACCGTTAAAATCGGCCGCGGCGTACTCCTTTCAGTGTGCCGGCGAGTTCTCACGCACACGGCGCCTCGCTTCGGCTGTTGAAACGCCGACGGAGATCGTTTGCGGGGGAGAAACGAGCTACGTTAGATTTTTATTTGACGGAGCTTGCGGCACTGATATCGTTTTCACAATTGTGCTGCTGCGTGCAGCGCATCGGCGAGAAACCGGCAGACGGGCGAGTTATCGACGCTCGTTAATGTGTTCGTCTGCATTAATTACAGCAGCAGCACAAAAACATTCATTCTAAAACTGTTTCATGTTGCTTTTTGTTCTCGTTAATTGTTCTAGCGTTTGTGTTCCACCCTCTCCCACACAGACATACATACAGTCTTACTCCCCCCCCCCCCCAACCACCACACACCCACACAGACTTTTGACAGACACACAAACTTTATCTCGCTAGTCCAGAGGATGCTTTGTGTGTGTGTGTGTGTGTGTGTGTGTGTCAGTGTTACAGCAACCGGTAGCCGGAAATGTTGAGGAGCAGAGCAGCGGTAACAGCTGGCTGTGCCGCTGTCCGTTCACGAGCGGTCACGCTGTTACGATGAAACATTTGCCGATTGCAACCCAACATTAATAAGGTCATCGCATCTCGAAAGCCGCGGTCGCCTGATCTCGCGTCGGAAAACCACGGTCGAGCTTAAAATCCGCTGATCCTTGCAGAGTCACGACGACGACCCTCCAGCTCCGAGCAATAGTTTGAGACTCTCCGAAGGATTCTTATCTGCTTTTTGTTTGTTTTGTTTTTTTGGCAGAGTTAGAAAATCGATCGCACTTGTATTGTCTGTGCAGTAGATACAAGGTTGCGGCTACCAGCTGGTTAGTTCAGCACAACGAGATACAACAAGGCTCGTCTCTGTTCAAACTGAACCTCTGAAGCCCGCAAACTGACATGTTGCATGTCAGGTTTTTATTTTTTTTTAATCTGGTCCAAAATCCCAGTGTAAAAATGGCAGTTTTCCCTTTTATTTTATATTTTATGTTTGTTTTTTTGTTTTTTTGGTACTTTAAGCACTTGACTTCCTCCTGGCTGGGAGCAGTTGCTCGCTAACCGGTGGAGACTCCGGAGAGCGCTACAACTCAAGGAATGGGACATAACAAAACGCCAAACAAGCCTTTGAATTCATTAAATAGACGATTCAATTGTATTTATATAGCACCAAATCACCGCACGGGCTATTTCCGTGGCACTTAAACACATTCAAGTCCTTACAGCAGAACTTTACAGAAACATAAACATTTTTATAACGTGTCAATTAGTGAGCGCAAGAGATATCAACGTGTTTTGTTGGCTTAAACAGAGGCAGCTTTTCAGTGTTCCAGTTTTATGTGCTAAACTAAGCTAAACTAAACTAAGCGGCTGCCGGCTTACTGTCGCTGCGTCCCTGCGGCCTTGGCTCTCTGCGGAGCAACAAAGAAGTCTGTTTGTGAAACGTTAAAACGGGCGGCCGTTCGAAGTTGTTACTGTCACACAGCAGAGAACAACAGCTGTGCTCAGCTTGAATTCGCCGCATTTGCAACGCCCAGAAGTTTTCCCAGAGAAAAAGGAGCCGATCGAATCTTCCGACGACTATTTCCACTTCTCGTGGCGTCCGTCCGTCTGTCTTCCAAACACAAATGTTACTGGAAAAGTTCAGATCCTTCGTCACGTTTTGGTCCCGCAGTGGGAAATTACAATTTAAAACCAGAAGTAGAAAACCTGAGCAGAGAGTAGAGAAGTTTAAATGTACTTTTAAGTGTTGAAAGTAAAACAAATAATAATTCTGTTGTCTGTTTAGTGATACAGATTAGTAGGGCTGCAATTAACTGTTACACATATTCGCATCACAATTTCACAAAGGTAAACATGTTCACGTGTATTATCAGACCAACAGACTAAAAACCACAACAAATATATTTGACATAAGACAAAAAAAAAAAAACCAATAATGATAATTGATTGTCAAAAAAATTAACAATTAGTTTTCTGACTAAATAATCAAATCCCCATTTGAGTTTGAATTATTGCTGCATAATACTGATGCATCATTTACTTTTCGGAGAGAGTTCAGAGAGATGAAAAACAAAGTGCTGCGACACAAGTGTGTTTTTATTTATTGGATTTTTTTAATCTAATTTTCGCTTCTGAAAAACCTCTGTGGACTTTGAGCAGTTATTTAAATGAAACCACGAGAGGTTTAGAGGTCAAATGTCTCATTAGCAACTCAAAGAAATCTGTAAAATTGATGCTTTTTGTAAAAGGTCACAAACCACAACAACCATTCTTTGTAATTTCACTCAAAGCGTGGTCTTAATTTGAAAAGTACTTAGTTACTAAAGCTGTCAAATGAATGTAATGGAGTAAAATTACAATATTGCCTCCTGTAATGTATTGAAAAAGAAGTTACTGCTGTTAGTTTGCGGATTGTGCCGATTTAGTTTAATGGAGAAGGTAAAGATAAATTTGACGTGGTGTTGCAATATTCGATTGTGCAATCTTGAGGTTTCCCAATTTATGACTCTCGTCTGATCTGCGTTCTCGCCGCCGGTGAACTTCAAGGAGCACAGTCGTTAAATTAAAGGTATTTAGTTTGACTTGTTCCAATGATATTTAGAGGGATGTCAGATGCTACGCAGCGGCGCCGTACACCGGTTCATCATTTTGTCGGAGCCCAGTGGCTGCGAATCTCTTTGGAGGAGAACAATTAGCTTGAGCTGATAGCTGAGGGAATAATCTGGTTCTGTGTAATGAGGGCTCTTATTAGCAGTTATGCATCTATCAGGTTGAGTTTGCTGGTGGTGGACTTCCCACTCTCTCTCTCTCTCTCTCTCTCTCTCTCTCTCTCAGGAGGCACGGCGCTTTCACTCGGCTCATCCGGCTTTTTAGTCTGAATTGTAGGCAATTAAAACCTCACCGTGTGAGTTGTGTGCGTTAAAAAAAAAAAGAAAAAGGTAATGAATATGGAACACGAACTCGGCGAAGTCCGCCGAGACCGCTCGTCGAGTTCTGAGGGTTCCTTTTTCCAAATCGTCGGGAAGCACAAAGACCATTTGACAGTGCTTTTTCTTTTTTCTTTTTTTTTTTTCTTCCTCCCGTCCCCCGCTCGGTGCGCGTGCGACTCCCCAAATGACGGCCCGGAGGTTTTAAAAAATGCGAAACCCATTCTTTCCAGGTTGGTGAACTTGCGTGACCTCTGGCAGCGAGGAGAAACTTTTTGTCGTGGGTTTGGCGCCCTGCCTGGGCTCGACCGTCGCCAGCTCTCGACGCTTCTGAGCAAAACAGGGGAGTGACGTTGGAAAAGGGGGCTGAGTGGATGTGTCTAGACAGCCAAAGTGGAGGAGGGCAAATATTTAGCCATGCCACTTGGGGGGGAGGAGATCCAGGCCCGGCCCGACACGCTGAGGCATGCCTCTTAGCCACAGATTCAGGCCGTGTCTCCGTTCTGCTCCCTACGCCGCATCACTCTGTATTCAGGGTCACGGATCTCATTTCTCGGGTAATATTTCAAGTTGGCCGCAGATGGGGAATTAAATTGGAGACCCGGCTTGGTACGGGGGCATAAAAGATAAGATTTCGGTGGCTTCGCGGAGATGAAATGAAAAGGAAATGGATACAGTAGATTTACCTGCACTTAGGCTACCTTTAAGGGTGTCTTCGAATGAATGCATGAGACGCTGACTGAAGCTGCGGGCTCATCGGAAGCAGAACAACCCTCACAGTTGTCGCTTACAGTATTATCCACTGTGACACGCGAGTCACCTCATTTAAACGTGAATGGTTGTTTTCGCTCTTGACAGCCGAACAAGATATTTCCCCTCGCCTTCACAAAACAGCATCGGGGTGGTATCTGACGGTGCTGCGGGTGCTCCAATATTTCCCGGTGTGCACTGCCAACCCGAGCAAAGTCCCGTGGATTCTTCTCCGCGTTTGAATGAGTCTGTAATCAGATGAATCGCTGTCGGATGACCGCCCGACGAAGGCTGCACTCGAAATCGAGGTAAATATTGAGTCGAGCGAATTGGCACGTGACCGTTTCCCGGTAACG
>NW_027210679.1:0-22500 GCF_029030835.1 Brachyistius frenatus | reverse complement strand
CTCAAACCTCTCAGGTCAGCTGCCTCTTCACGTTGCACGCTTTGTGTGCACGCCCGGCGCATTTGTGATGTCGCGGAGACCGGCGATGGCGGTCCCGCGCGTAAGCGCTGCCAAAGCTTGGATGGCACACTGCAGCACTTCAGTCTTCCACCAGTTGGCAGGCGGCTCCTTGATTAGGGTCCTCTTTTTCTGTGCACCAGAACGTAGAGGTATGCCTTTGGTGTGATTCACTCGGAGCTCGTGCCAGAGAAGCAAACCTTGGCTGACGGACCTAAGCTATGTAGCTAAGCTAAGATGAACCTCAGGCTGCAGTTTAAGCTCACGGGCGCAAAGTTTGGCAGTGCCAGATGAGCTCTCCGCTTGTATCTGCTCGCCGTTTGTGTGTGCGTGTGTGTGTGTGTGTGTGTGTGTGTGTGTGTGTGTGTGTGTGTGTGTGTGTGTGTGTGTGCGCGCGCGCATACTCGATGGAGTTTGAAGGGGGGGGGGGCTGACTGAATGTTTTTTTTTATCCGGGCCCTCCGAGTCGCCATCACCCCGGCTCATCCCCGAGGCCCCGGCTGTCCTGGCATAACGAGAACTCCGTCTCCGTCCCGCATACTCTGTTGTTCTCTCTATTTCTTTGCCACCTTCTATTTAGAGACGAAGGCTGACGGACTTCAGCTCTGCCTTCTCGTACCCTTCACTTAGTGTTGGAGAGTCCTCGTCTGTGCAAACACGAGCCCCGCTCTGGTTTTTCTGCTTTGAACTCGGGGTCGTGGGGGGATATATATATATATAAAAAAAAAAAAAAAAAGAGAAACGCAAAGTGGGTATGGAGGGGGAGGGGGAGCTGCTCTATAGCGTTTTCATGAATTAATGGGAGGGGAAAGTGAGACTATTAATCCTCCTTTCTCGTTCTGTGCAGTGGAGTATAGAATATGATGGAGACAAAGTGCCATGTAAATATTAACTACTGTATCCTTTCACAATTTTGCCCATTCACCTACATTTTCTGCTTATTATCAGATCTGTAATGAGTCGCAGAGGAGAGACGCGCTCGAGCTCTCTCTATTTGTGTGCATAATGCTTGATTGGGTGGGATGGCTGGCAACCACTTCTGTATTTCTGCCTAATTTGCCATTGTGAATACTATTGAGTTAAGTGGCCTAAGTTTGTTTTGCTCCCCAGCTCCCTGCTGCGCTAGCATTATAACACCACTTGGGCTATAAGCAATCAGAGAGAGCGAGAGTGAGAGAGATTTAAAGGAACGGGGACTGCAGCATCATGTTTTAAGTGAGGCGAACACCGAGTGATGCTGACGAAGAAGGATGTGGTGAAGGGAGACGAATGTCAGGGCCCAGAAGTGTTGCACCGGTCTCGGAGATGGTCCCCGTGAGGCCCCCTGCTGTGGAGAGTCAACTGTGGCTGCAGCCTGAACTCCCGCCGAGCTCAGTAGCTGTTGAGTCGTTGCAGATGGCACAAGCAGTAGCAGCGATGTGGCGGGGTGCACGTTACGGAAGTGGAGACAAAACAGTTATGCAATACCGTGGATCTTTCACGTCACCTAAATGAAATCAGTGGTGGATCCTATTGGCAAAAATGGAATATAATAATCATACTCTATCATCATGCTCCAGAGAGGACCTTTCGCATTTTTCGTGAGTTTCATGTCCACCGTAGATTCTCCGCCACACTCGAAGAGAGGCGTGTTCAGCTGGTTGCAGTCTGCAGCCTCACCACTAGATGCCACTAAATCGTACGCAGTGCTCTTTTAACCAATCAAAGGCCGCTGGCATTAAAAACGACAAGTCTCCAAACTAAGTTGCTAAAACTGAATTCGTTTTTTGCTGCTGATATCGAAAATTTGGTGGCTGACATTTAGACGAATATTACATAATAATAATGACAGTCAAAATATCTGCTCTCCCTGATTCACTGTGAATGTTACATAAGATGATGTAGAGCTGAAACAAATATATGGCTGCCTACAACAACAACCTTGATTACATCCACTGCTGAGTTAATTATATTCTACTTAAACACTTTACTGGCTACTTAATTAAACAACACAACTTTTCATTTTCCAGTTTCTTGGTTTGGATAATGCAAGATCCCCACAACCAGTCAAAATGCTCCTGAAGTCCTGAGGTATCTTAAGTATACAATTAATCAGGGAACAGTGGGGGTCATTGACATGTCTGTTCTGAGCACTCAACAGGAGGTCGGCCTGCACACAGACTCTTAAGACCCGGAAAACATTCATTAACGCTTCCTCATGAGTCTGACTTGAACCTAAACGTTGAAACTGTTTGGTTTCTGTTTGCTTTGTTTGTTGTCCTTTCTCTAAAATTTCAGCTGATGTCACATACTTCTTTGAACCACTCTGGATTTTTGAATCAAATGTCTATTTTGGGATTGTTTGTTCATCAATAATGATGAAGCAGATTAGCTGTTTTTTTGGTTTGTTATTTTAACCATTAAACTTTTAATAAGTACTAACTAAGGACGCTTTCCCCAAACGTTATATTCATATTTATTTAATAATTAATTTCACGGAGAAACACAGAGAATTTTGAGGATGCTGCTGCTGCTATATGACACTGTATACTGTGAAGCGTCTACTGTACGCTCTGTACAGTGCGGGCCCAGGTGCTGTAGTCAGGAGTCTGGTTTGAATCCTCCTACCTGATGCTGCTTCCTCCTGAATCTCCGTGGCAGACTGAAAATGCAGCACATCCAGAGAGAAAGAAACACAAGACAGCCTGAAACCCCCCCCCTCCCTCCACCCACCCCCACCCTTCCTGCTTCATGATGTATTCACAACTAGAACATGTTGTTTTGAGATCCTCATGGCAGATTCTTGTTAGTCTAGGTCCTGAATAATCAGTTGTTGCTGGGGCTCCCAGTGGCAGGCGGTGGGGCCACGGAGACATGCCCAGGGAACCTTGTGGGCCCCGGCATGGGGGAGGGAGAGAGAGAGAGGGGGGGGGTGCTGTTTGACTGCTGCGTCTGTCTATCAGGAGATTTGTGTGGATGCTCAGGGCACCGAGTGGAGACAGTGTCAGGGCGATACCCTTGACGGTGATGTGATTGAGTAGACAGCTACGACCCGCTCCTTTCTTTACCCGCCACCCATCTCTTTCCCCCTTACGTCTCCACCCACTCCACCTAACACGACAGCTCCCCAGGAGTGAGCGATCACTTAAAACAGCGCTCGTTATTATACCTAAGAACATCCTAGTAATTTATGCATGATTGCCTCGCAATCTGAGGCAATTCATCATCCTCTTTCCTATCTTTCTTTTTTTTAATCTGTTGGTGTCTTGTTCCTCTGGACTTTAATCTATAGGGCTATTAAGAATGCTTGTGTAATAATGGCCCGGCTCAGGTGACAGCATGACATTGGCACCGTCATTGCCGCGCAGGTTTGTGATCCTGAAGGACTGCAGCCAGTGAAGGAGGACAGATCCGGCTTTTATAGCCAAGAAGCTGTTTGCCCATTCATTGTTTGGATTGTCAGGGAGATGGGAAGAGCTTTGTATGAAGTGAAAACGTCATATAGCGGCAGGATTTTTCTCGTTACATCGAACTTTATTATTATTTTATCTAATTGTTTTGCATATGCATCAACTTCTGGTCTTTATTTGTGCTTTTTATGCATGTATTTTGGTTACTGTACTAACTGGTTTAATTACCTGAAGGTTATATATATATATATATATATATATTTAGATTGAGCAGTTTGAAGTGGATTCTTTGTTTATTTGATGCGTTTTGACAGAACGTGGTCACACCTTCTTGACAATATGTTGCTTCATTTTCAGCATTGCACTGACGGGATGCAGATCGATCAGTGGTTATGAATGAAAATGACTGCGCTGTCTTTGGAGGACAACATGTCTACCACTGTGTGTGTGTCTTGTGAATTCTGGGAAACAGGTGAAATGATGTCTGATTAACACGCACGTTTATTGCATGTCCATATGCTTCTTCTGTGTTTTCATGTGACTCCATGAAATATCCAGTGTGAGACTGAGGTGTAAACAGCAGCGCCGCTTGCTGAACCTTCCGTTGTGGAGTTGCACATCTGTGACTTCAGGGCATGGCTAATGGGTGCCGACCTTGTGCCATGTTCTCTATCTGTTCCATTCAATATCTATCAACCCAGGGATGTATCTTGATTTACCCTCTCCTGTCCCTCTACTGCTTCATGCTTGCAGAGTGGAGCACCAGTGTGCACCTTGGCCTGTTGCAGGCCATTGTAATCCGAGCGGGCTCAGTGGAGGCTAAATTAAGAACCGAACAGCATGAAGCAACAATGAGACGACAGAAGGCAGCAGCTCGGCAGACAATCCGAGTGGAAAATGGGCCACAGTTAGTGACCCGGGCTTATCTTTATCATAATCTTTACTTATCTAATTGGTCTGCTTTCTATTTATTTATTCACAATCCATCTTGCATGGCAAGTCCTGAATAACATCAGTGAAATTATTCCTCAACAGCCTCGAGCTCTTTCCCGAAGAAAATGCATTACTCATTACTTCTTCATTTTTACACTACTGTGAATATTTCCATTAAAGAATAATTCCAGATTTTAAATAAATGCGGCTATTGTTGCTATGTGGGTCATATTAACTTTCCTTTCCATCTCTGCAGAGATTTGAGGAAAAGGGGACTTGTGCAAAACAAACGTAATTTAGGGTGACCTACTGTACATGTTACCCCAGATCTCTACAATGTTGGCAGCAAGTGCAAAGTTAGCGTGACCTACAGGGCTGCAATAGGAGTTATTCTTTGTAGTGTGATGTCCAGCTTATCACCATTTGCCCGGTTGCATTTTTAGGGGAAATACCCATACAGAAAAACACAAGTGAACATTTGTATGACACATGTTTACCACATGTTGCATCATTGAGATACATGGGAAGATACAACTTGTTCCAATAGTCCCGCACATATTGTAACCCCTGTAAAAAGACAAGCCGCACGCGGGTCTTTGTACCGATTAATTAAATACATAATTTATTTCCTCTTCTGCTGTTTAACTCTGTTCTCTGCAGTGTGACTGAGCTTCGAGGCAACATTTCACCTGTCATATTTGCCTCTGTAAGTCAAATTTTTTTGTCGGGGACTTGTGTGCTGACACAGATGTTTGGGGTTATGTTAAGAACACCCAGATGGTGTTCAGAAATGTACGAGTCATATTTCATTCGATACGTTACAGCACAGAGCTGCATCTTCCATTTATGAGACAGCGAAGGAAGCCTCACGAAGTCGAGCGAAACAGGTAACGCAGTCTCCCTAAAACTTTTGTTATGTTTAATTTCCCTCCTTGATTACAATTGGTTTCTTGTGTCTTTTCTCTTAATGCAGAAACACTTTAAGAAAACTATCTCATGGGTCTGAAAAATCCTTGGCAATGAAGTAATCTATCTAAAAGACACCCTGTTGATTTAAAAAAAAAAAATTAATTGCCCTTGTATATGTGTGTGTGTAGTTGTACGTGCTATGTGTGTCCTCATTTTCTTCTACTTGTCAGAGTTTGAAGCCACATGGGTGCGTTTTTTTGGATTGCTCCTCCAAACATTTCATTGACACTCACAGCAGCAGTCAGTGCATTGATTTCCCATTGGTCGATGCTGCTTGAGTTTACAGAGGGAGGCGCAGAGGTAAAATGGCTGCTTTCTTCTATTTTTTTCTTCTTTTAAAGAGGATGGTAAGAAACCAACTTTGCAAATCTTGATGAAGGTGACTTTTGCCTAACTTTAGTCTAAAACGTTCAAGATTAACAGCCACATAGGAACCACACAGACCTGCACACGTACTGCACCACAGGATTCGTTCGATGCTCTTCTCCCTGCGGAGAACCCTTCCACTCACATGGCATATCTGACTCATGGCTGTAATCGTGGCCGTGTACTTCAGCCATCAAGTGCTTTGCTCCCTCTTTTGCTGCACGCCTACTGCCACAGTGTTTCCCGGAAAGCAGTATGCTGTCACTTTCTGCTACTGCCACCACCACTGTTCATAAAACATTTCCAAAGCCCCGCCTCCCCCACAGCATCCGCCAAGGCTCCGAGCATCCTTAGAGGGATGTTAGTATCTTCACTCCCCGCTGTCATGAACCTTGTGAGAAGCAATGAGGTAAGAAGCTTGATGGCAAACACATGATCTCTGCTAGTAAGTTGTCTGTCTCAAATAACTGTATGTAGTAAACATAAATATTTTTTTTTTCTGCATGACTCGTATGTCTCTAAATGTAAATTTTTAACCTTGAAGTTTTCAGTTACACTTTTTGCGCTCGTGTCAGTTGTTTGGACAAATTTTGGCCACAATGTCAAATAGCAGCAGAGCAGAGGTAGAAAAATAAGTATCTTAGGCCTCGTGTTGGACCCATAGACCGTGTATAAAAATGTATGTAGCCTCGGGGTCTGAAAAGTGAAGGGCCACCAGGGACTGGCTCCAAATAACCTCTTGCTCCAGCGGACTGCCATTAATAAAGCGTCAGCTTCTCTCATGAAATACAAAGTCAATGAATTCTTTCCCCAATGGTGTCATTAGCTAAATCCACTGCTTCTGATCAGAGCCTGGCCTCAAAGAAAGTTATGTTTGGGACAATGACTGTACATAGAAGTGGACGTAGCTTCCGGGTCCGACGCCGGAAATGCCTTAAGCTGCAATACCACCGCGTGCCACTGGAGGTTGGCTCCAAAAAGCTGCCGTCTCTACAGACTCTTATCAACTATCTCATCAAATGATCAGTTAATACATTTTTTGAACAAGTTATTTCTGTTTTGCTAGATAAAGTCACTCCTTCTTGTATAAAATAATCCCGTCATTAATTTGAAAATAAGCTTCAAAAAGCCATGTTTTTGGGGGGTCTGTTTGATTGACAGGCCTGTAGTGCAGTCAGGCTATCGGTGGGCGAGACGTAGTATCGCTGGGTTTTCAATCAGATGGAGTCAGATCTGCCGCTCACTCCCCCCCCCCCCAGCTCGTCCAAATATGGTCACTACCGGCTCCAAACCGCTCCGAACTAGCAATGTGGCGCTGGCCAAAATCAGAACTCGACGCTTCATAACGGCAATTCACAAACCAATGGGTGATATCATTGTTGGTTGCTGCTTCGTTTCGGAGTGTGTTTGGCTTGATTAATGCGTTGGCTTGATTAATGCGCCTGAGGTGCAATTATCTTGCTGGTATAGATTGTGTCCTGGGGTTCTCATTAACCATTCACCCATTGCTTCTCCCCAGCTCGTCCGAATATGGTCGCGCCAAGCTCCACAAACCCAAGATGGACGACAACGACATTTTGCCACACTCGAGGCTTCAAAAACAGCAGTTCACTAAGTTAATGGTGGATTGGCCCTTGGTTAGAGCTAAAGAAAGAGCTAGGAGATCTGTCAATCAAACCAAATGCAAAAATATTCGGGGTTAATTTTTGATCCAAAGGCCAAAACAAACTGAGTGAGTTTTTGTAGAGTTTGTAATTCTAGACAGACCTTTCACATTTTCACATCGATTTCAATATGGCAAACATTATGCAACCATTTGCAGAAATGTGTATCTTTAGGACATGTTTTTCTACATTCAAAATGAATGCCGAGGACTGTAACTAGAAGACAGCAGATGGTGTCCACGAATAGAAGACAGTTATATGTGGTCACTGGAGTGGCCTGAAATGTTAGGTTAGGTTAGGTTAGGTTAGGTTAGGTTAGGTTAGGTTAGGTTAGGTTAGGTTAGGTTAGGTTAGGTTAGGTTAGGTTAGGTAGTTACTTTATTAATCCCCGAGGGGAATTTTTTTTTTAAAAAAAAAAAATTTTTTAGGTTAGGTAGTTAAAATGTACAGAGGGCAGGAGTGCTGCTCAGAACAGTTGGGTTTTGGTTTTATTGCTGGTGTTGCTGCCCACAGCTGCTCCATCATCCTCTCACATGGAACACCAAGCCTGCTGGACATGCACGCCTGTTAGATGATCCCATGACAAGTCAGCATGACATTTTTTCTTTCATCTGCATCTGGCAGGTTCTTTAACTTTCTCTTTCTTTCCCCGAGGGCTTGCTCTCGCCACTTGAGGCCCGCCCCATCAACTTTGTAAAACAGAGAGCGCAGCGAAAAGCGTCGTGGGGGTTAAGAAATATTTTGGGTTTTTATTCACATCTACTTTTTTTTTTCCCTTTCATGGTAGATTACAGATGACCGGATCTTTGAGGTTGCATGAGCAGTTTTGGTGTTGGAGACGGTCTGGCGGTTGTAAATGTAAGTGTTTGTGACAAACTGACAAATTCAGAGGCTCTGTGTCACAGCCTGTCTGATCGCACATCGCCTTTCTCTCTAACAATCTCTTGATGCCAGCTTTCCTCCTCGGACTGAGAGGGCCTGGCAGACAGTTGCGTTTAGGGCTTAGATAGAAGACGGATAGTACAGAGGTGGGGAAGGACATTAACTGTAATCACAGAGATGGCAGGATGATGTCAATCATGGCGTCCGGTGGTCTGGCGGAGGAACAGAGGTTGAATATGACCAAAATTGAAGGATCTTTAATGTCCGAGAAGGAGCCACCCGGCTCTCCTTAGTCTCTTCGAAGAATCAATCTCTCTGTTGTATGAATACACTCAGTCTTCTCGTGTCCTTCATTATCCAACTTTATCTTCCCAAGCCATCCTCTTTGACCACTTCTCATCTTAATCATTACCAGAGGGTGAACTTCAACAGACATTATAATGGGTTAGGAAATTTCTTTATTTGAGAGTCTGACATTTTTTTTGAGCCAGCCCCTACTGGCCCTCAGTGGTATTGCACTTTAGACACTTCTGCATTGACCTCTGTCCATAATTATGCGGGTTATATTAGATACTGCAGTGCTTGGAGCTAAAAGCTAACATCAGCGTGCTATCATGCTCACAAATACAATGCTAACCTGCTAATGCTGACTGTACCAAACACATGTCAAGTTTTGTGCCATTTTTTCTTTGTTTGGATAAACTAAAACGTCGATGAGATTGTGACGCAAAAGGAAAAAAAATCTGTCAATTACTCGACAATCTGTACTACCTTTCACAGAAATAATTTTGTAGTTGTTAAGGTATATCAGTCCAGACCAAAGTGGCCGACCAACTGACCACCGGACCAATATTAATATTCACAGACCGACGCCACTGTAGTCTCATAAAATATAATACACTCTGGGTTTGGCACTTTTTACTGACCATTATCATAAGGCCAATGTTTCAACTTATACCCAGCTCATGAAAGTTTTACTGCTTCTATCTAAGTAACTGCTGTGCACAGGAAGCTATGCATTTTACATTAACAGCAATAGCAGTGCCTATAGTTTTTTTTTCCTACACACTGAACTCATCAGTACAATAACTCAGCAGGTGACATTACCTGCAGTCACCCCGGAGTCTGAGGAGCCCTAGAAAAGCTTCATTAACAAAACGGAAAAACACATCAGAGAACTAGACACACTATCGATGTCATCTATAAGAAAGTTATTGCCTAAATCTTCGGCAGTGACGACTTGGCCTCAAGGATGCAATAAAAATGTAAAAAATTAAAATAAGGATTACAACTTTTGAGTTATCAGTCTGGCAGAAAATGGCTTCTGCATCGTCGTAACAGACAATAGAGTCCCGTGCCTTTGCTCCTCAGTCTCGGGGAGGCAGGGAAATGAAAGGGAATTTGATTTCAGACAGGTGTTTTACTCCAGAACCTCTGAGGGGCCTCTCCTGACAGTCCTACTTCAAACCCCTTTGTAAAAAGCGAGGTGGGGCTGTCACCAGCAAGTCCCCACTGATGTGTCACAGAGCTTCACATTTTTGAGTATTTATTTATTCATCCATATCTGTTTGTTTGCATATTTCATATTGTCTGCTTTTGACTTTTGGGGCTGCGAGTAACCTTCATAATCAGCCAGTTCATCTTTGCAAAAGGTGGCAGGTTAATTCTCTATTTATTATCAACTTCCCATTATGATTTCACAGCTTTAACTCCCAGCAAGAAGGAGTCAAGTTCGATCTCCTATACCGCCACCATTGCTGTTGGATGTTAAAGGTACTCTGGACTCTGACATCTATTGAAGCACCAGCTTTCAGCTGAAGTGAGAATCTTCAGATTCCTTCAGAACGTTTGGCTTTTCTCTAGTTTTTATGATTACGTTTTGATTTGCTGGTTTGATATACAGCCCTTTGGTGCCAGCCAGACTCATTTTAACTTTCTCTGACTGATGGTTTGCAGTAATTAATCATCAAAACTGTGCTTAGGAGATTATTAATACCTCTGTAATAGACCGTTAATTCTTACATTGGAGACAGGTTATCGTGCTGATTTCTTCTGTATTTCAGTGAGTCATTTCTCCGACTGCAAGATATTGACCGTCTTGGTCATATTTCATCAGGGTTCCTATCTGTTTTTTCCTCATTTAAAATTACACCTGGTGCTTACACTATTCCCAGCACAGATAGATCTTCATTCTTTTAGTCATATATCTGTTTTTTTAAATGCTTTGAACTCTCCACGCACAAATTTGACTTCAGTCGACAGATTAGTTTCCTCCTCCAAGTTTTTTTTTACTCTCCTCTTCATTCACCCCCCTCTCAAATCTTTCTCTTACTCAGTCTTCCTTTCCATTTTCACGCATCAAAAGAGCTTGATGGTTTGACAGGACGGGCCCTAGAAACTTGCTGCCTCCCTCCAGACCCTTCCAGTCTCTGCTCCCTCATTGAACTGTTATCTGCCCCATTTCTGGGCTTTTCCATGGCAACTAGGAGCTAGCGAGCGTGTGAGCGAAAAGAGTGAGGTCTCCAGTGGAAGCAGCATCTTGTCTCCGACAGCTGTCTGCTAAAGAGACAAAGGAAAGAGAGAAAAAACAAAACAAAGAAGAAAGGGAAAGTTTGGGAAAGTTTCCCCCCCTTTAGCATGAAAAACAACTCAAGTGGATCCATTTCATTGCACATTGATCTTCAGCTGCATTCAGCCAAATCCTCTGACCACACTCAGGCTGTGACCCATGGGTCATACTAGAAACATTACTAGATTGCAGTACTTTTTTATGGCAGTGCTGTGTTGACGAACACATTCGCTCTCCACTTGATCGGTTCCTAAGCAACCTGTTCATTCGACGCAAGCTGCAACTACTGACTGACAGTCCTCAAAGTTCCATCCATGGGACTCCCTCAGTGGAAGTAACCCACATTTCACTTTATTTTGAGCTTAATGTCAGATGTAAGGTCTTACCAAAACACGTGGTTCTCTCCACTCAGATACAGACTGGTTCCCTGGAAAGCCAACGTGTACTTCTAGCTTTCTTACATGAGAGCCTCTCTTCACAATCCGTAGCCTCTCCTCTCCAGGTTCTTCGCTTGGATGTGGAGCGACAAGGCGACATTTTAAAAGTCGGGTTACGCCTGTGTCTTCCGTAGGATTACACCAGAATCCCAATGGTTTTAAACAGTCACACTCTGCCACTCAAAGCCAGACGTTTTCGTTTGGAGCGTTTATTAAAGGAGCTTGGGAGTCTGTGGTGACAAGTGAAGCGTTTTGTAGAAGCGGAATGAGAAGAACAGAACTCGGCAACAAGGGTTTTCCTTTTTAAAAGTTTCAGTCTCAAGACTTTCTTTCCTTTATCACTCTGTTTAGAGACAGAGGCACAAACGTAGCTCAGGGACACAGTGGCCCCGAGGACCGGGAAGGAACAAACAGTGAGAGGCAATCTGTGAGCGGCGATAGCCATGACTTTATAGGAATGTTTTCCCATTAAGGTTACTATTTGGGAAGAGGATAGGGTCCTCCCAGTCTTTAGTGCTTATAGAGTTAATGTGCTTGTTTTTTCCTTCCCACATCGAGAATAATCCGAATGGAGGAGGAGAGGGGGCGTCAGAGTAAAGATGAAGCATTGCACAATTGGGCAGCCCTTAAATGCTAAAAGAGGAAGGCCATAATAAAAAATGTTATTGAAGCAAAATATTACCATAGTTAATTAGTGTTAACTATAACTATATTAGTGTATATATTTTATATAAAATGTGTATTATTTTGAATAATGTGTTATTCTAACGGATCCATCTCTGGCTGACTTTGTGTCTTAAATTTATAATAATTGTCTTTTATGTGCACTTATCCACGTATCACGGTCTTAGTTAAAATGGCAACGTTATTAACAGTTAAAGAGCAGCATTGACATTCATTTGGAGTCATGTTTCTTGTAAATGCAAGCCCAATATTCACTCTCTTTTAGCTTTGTTTGTGGTCTCTGCCAAACCCTGAAGGAAATTTCAACTAAATATTCAGCTTGTCGCTATCTGTGTCTGGTGTCTGTCAGATTTTCTAAGCTTTTTTTTTTTTTTTGATGAAAACAGACGCAATCTGCGGCCAAAAATGAGCCATGACAGCAGAGAGTACATATAAAAAAAAAAAAAAAATACAAAAATACAAAAATGAAGCTATAGGCCCGACAGATAAACAATGAACTCAGACTCGCTACAAAGCTGTGTAAAGCAGAGCGCAGCTGCAGATGCAGATTCATCGCTACAATGAACCCCTTTCACACTGTCAGGTAGTGTCATTTGATATATTGTTACTATGAAAAAAAAGTACGGATTACAGTAACTTTAAAGAGAGTGTTATATAGCAGCTCGCAGTAGTTGTCATTCAAAGTGGCTGTCCTTAATACGTTATCCCAGATGTAGTGTGCAAAAGTAGGAAATAATACACTGTAGCTCTACAAGAGTGAAAGCCAGAACACAACAGGCCTTAGATGTCGGAAGATCTGTTTGTTTCCATTGAGAATGACAGACGTCTAATGTGTTTTTATTTGCGTAATAAAACTAACAGTGCGCGATGTCTTCAATTGCGACTGGAAACATGCTAATAAAGAGATGCTGTCCACGTCAGCATCTTGAGCTGCTACAGTTACTCGATGCAATCAATCATGTGGTCAATAGAAAATTACTCTGCAACTATTTTGTTGACTGATGAATCATTTTGAGTCTTCTTTTCCTCATTCATCTTTACCACTCAATCCATTTAGTTGTTTAATAACAAGCTAACAATAAAACCACATGTGAATGGCAGCTCTTATCACCTCCAAAGAATATGACAACAGAGCCGGAGGATGCTCAGCGACATCTTTTTTCTTTCCCTCTGTCCACGGTTTCCCCGATGTAATCTGCCTCGTGAAGCTTCTGAAAACAGCGTCGCTCTCTCCTGCAAACCGCCTCCTCTGTCAGCTCCACTGTGTTTATCTATTCTTTCTGTAACTCTCATTGGCAAAATGGTTGGTGAGAGTATGGATCCATTCCATGACAATCCATCATTTCTGACAGGTATACACAGTAATCTATTTTAAACAGCAGGGTATGATGCTGATGATGCATGGCAGAAGAGGCTATAAAGTACACACACTTATGGGCGTGCATATTGATAATCAATTTTCTTCATTTTAACCACTGCGGGAGGGGAACAAAAAAATAATTTTTCCCAGAGCCACTCTGTGTTGCAGTCTTTGAACTTGTATTGGCATTTTCTGTTTTGCCACCACTTTCCATTTCGAAAAGTGGAAAACAGGAAAAGGCTAATTTGAAACATGATGGTGGAGACGTGTCAAACGGAGTTCATCTTATTAGTCAGAGCAAAATGGATTGCACATCCTACTGAAAAAAGTAATGAAGCAAATATGCCCAAAGTCTTGCTGTCAAAGCTAAATAGGAGTTTTAGTTACACAGAGCTGCTGCCAAAGCAAAAATGACCTCAGTGGTTCAGTTAATACTCAATGGGTGGAGCAGAACCGCAGTAACAAAACAATGCATGTATACAGTAGTGACAAGTGGCGTCCTGAATTATCCTCTCGTTGGTTTTTGCTTTGCTGCTGCAGTTTCATTCGGTAATCAATCATATCAAGTGAGAATATTTTCTCGCGTGCATGCAGACTTTCCTTTAAATTTCTTTAAATCCCTTTTTTTTTTTTTTTTTTTTTTTTTTTTTTTGGTGCTTGAATTGTTAAAAGAAGTGGCAAATATTACCATGGCAACGTGGCAACTGTCCAGTCACACTGTGCAACAGTCCTTGATGTAGCCCACGAGCTCAAGATATGTGTACATGGCAGAATTTTACCGTATCAATATCTAATTAATAAAGCAGTCACCAACAGGATCCATTCAGTTCACTGTCCTCTAAGCTGACGTTCCTCTCTGCCCTGTTTTGCCCCCCCCTTCCCATCCCATCCCAGCCCTCTCATCGCTGGCCTCTCGGTGGCTCTAAGCCCGTGAATTCCAGACCATTCTTTGGAGATATCTGTGGGCTTTCTTCTTGCTCCCAGCCCTCATTGCTACAATTTCAATCTGACTGTCGGTTTGAAGGGGCTGCCAGGTGCTTCTGGCTCAACCATATGTCCTCTGACACTGTCTTGGGGACGGGGGAGCGGGGGAGGAGAGGTGGGTGGAGGGGAGGGGGGGGTTAAAGATGAGGCTATCTGGAGCTACCTCTGAGAGAAACTCTCCCTAAAATTCAGTTGGCTGACATGTGGCAGCAACACAACCCACTAGAACTTGTTTGTAATTCCTCTTCGCACTAGCCCTGAGAGGGGTTCAGATATAAGGATGGCAGGGAGTTCTTCACTGGGTCCCCACGGGGTTGGAAAAACAGATCCTGTTTCAGTGAGCCAGTTGGCTCGATGTGGCGCAGTGACCGCATCGCCATCTTTGGCTCGGAGTCTGTCAGTCAGTCACAGTCTGCTGCTCTGCAGCTGCAGTGGTCAGGCAGGAGTTCATTCTTTTC
Organism: Brachyistius frenatus; assembly: GCF_029030835.1. Lineage (NCBI taxonomy): Eukaryota > Metazoa > Chordata > Actinopteri > Embiotocidae > Brachyistius > Brachyistius frenatus. The sequence goes on along the minus strand of NW_027210679.1, from coordinate 7,748 downwards.
TGGTGTCTTTGTCTGGATGTTGCTCTGACGGCCAGACGATTCTTTCAACTCTGAAACCTCAGCCTCTGCCTCTTCCTCTGTCTCCGATCCAGGGCTGTGATTCTGTGCTGGGCCGGTCACACCGTCGGTCCAGCTGCTCCTCCTGCCTCCAGGTAAGGCCTGCAAGCCCAGTGATAGTTCTGCTTGCATAAAGACACACACTCATGCTCACACGCGCACACACAAACATACACATGTAGACACACAGCAGAGTATTAAAGTTGCAGTTGCAGCAGAGTAGTAGCACAACCAACAGCTAAATGTCCCCTTTGATTTGTATCCTAAAACTCTTATGCTGAGACTGACATGCGGGGCAGTGTGTGTGTGTGTGTGTGTGTGTGTGTGTGTGTGTGTGTGTGTGTGTGTGTGTGTGTGTGTGTGTGTGTGTGTGTGTGTGTGTGTGTGTGTGTGTGTGTGCGTGTGTCATTTTGCCACACCAGACGCATATTTCCTCAGAGGTCCTTGCCTGCGGTGTCCTGAAGTTACCAGGACTGCGGGGTTTATTGTGACAGACTTAAAATGTGAGGAAGAGGCGCACTCATCACCCATCACCTCTGAGAGATGAAAGGCCCCGAAAGCAGGCAGCCACCCTGCTGGACACAGCTCAGCTGTTATAAGAAGTGTTTGACAGGAGTGGCAGGTAGTTGACCTTCTCTCTTGCTGTTTCTTCCTCTCCTCCTCTTCATCTCTCTCTTTTCCTCACGCTCTCTTGCTCGGTGTCGCTGCCTTGCCACAGGCTGACCGCTCTCGCCTCTCCAGCCTCTTGGGTGTTGTCAGAGAGCTAACAGTCCCGGTCCGCCGTGCGCCTTCTGCTTGGTTGTTTGTTTATTTCCAGCATTTTCAATAAGTACAACAGAGGAAGCCGCGCAGTGGTGTTGATCTTCCCGTTGTGCACACTTCCTCTGCTGTGCGATGCTGCTTCAGAGGTCCCGATCTCAGGAGAATATGCGGGTGAGTCGATGTCAAAGGTCAGCAGATGGATTTCTGCTCATTAAAATAAAGTCTTGGGGGCTACAGCTGCATAAACATGGTTACTTACATGACTACAAGACTTACATGAAGATCACGGCATTACAACAACATACACTGACTAAACCGAGGGGGACTTACAGTGGTAAACACGGGAGGCTACCTACTGTATTCTCAGCCTGGATCTGCATGTCTGGGTGGGGAAGGCGGCTGAATTTTTAACAGCCTTGATGCACATTTCCATTTCTCCTGCAGACAGTGTCCCATGTATTCATCTCTTTGAACAATGGTGAAATGTCAGCATACTTTCAGGCTGCTCTAAATTAAACATTCATCCCCTCTGAGTATACAGCTATAGAGCTGTTCATTCCTTCCCTTCCCACACTATTTTTCTATTTTCTCAAATAATGTTTCATCCAAATGAAGACACTCTTTTAGTTTTGACCAGATGGTCAGTGTGTAGTATTTAGATTACTTTTAGTGTGCTAATAGACCAAATAACAATTGGCTTAGTTTCATGGTCACATCCCAAAAGTCCCAGGCCTTGATATGTGCAATGGCCAAGAAAGTTGACGAGACTTAAGATGGCGAGTGGGGATATTTTATTAATGGGAACTATTAATATTCCATCGCAGTGGGACATTGGTGTTTCTTTTTGCAGGAGCATAATGAATAACTGAGCGGCTCCATGGTACCCGATTCGTCAGCATGAATATTCAGGCAATGGCGGTGTATCATGGGAGTGTTGAGAGCCTCTTCTCTACCCGATAGTGGATCGCACCCGAGCATTTAGCCTCACCTCTCGATCCCGTCTTCATTTCCCCTCCATTCACACTCGGGCAGAAGGACGGAGGGCAGTAGCATCCTGAGACCGGCGCCTATAGATCTGATGCTTGGCTCTCGATAACAGCCCTCCACAGAGGCCGGATTGATTGATTACACTACTGAGGCTTTGTGTGGGTTTTTAATTGATTGATTAATTGTGGGCCCGGGCTGAGATGTGATTGATTATGAGTAGACAGCAGAGGGTCGGAGTCAGCCTGTCAAAGCCCACAGGGTGAGAGGTGAGCTCTTGTGGCTACTGTAATATGTTCGTCCTTTTATCCAAGAGTCTCACTTTCATGTGCGATGCTTTGGTACAGCAGTACTTTGTCCTTGCCCCGGCCACCTCCCTGGAGCTCTTTCCTCCCTAGTTTCAGCGAATATGTGTCTATGTTCACATGTGGTGTTGCCTGGAGCTGTGTGGATCCTGTTCTTGCCAGGAAAGTGTTCAATAATGTCAGGTCTGTGGCATTCAACAGATACAACAAAGAGTTCCTTACAAACCTCAAAGACTTATCTCTCGCAGAGACCACGCAAAGGAAATAGAAACGGTTCAAACATAAAGAGAGGAAGAACAAAGAGAGGGGAAGAATGGAGAACACATACAGTATGACAGCGAGGGGTGAAAACAAGAAAGAGTGACCCCACTCCAGAAAACCCATTCAGATATGACAAGGAAGGAGGAAGAAAAGAAAGAATCAATTTGATAACAGACCAGGAAGGCGAGACAGTTCAATACAGTGACAAACAGACGACGCTACAGTAGATGTGTCATTCTCAAATGATCCTCTGTCCCTCCAGGACAACAAAAGACAAAAATCTACGCCTCTTTCGACTTGTAATTTAAGCTGGCTGAGATTAGGGGCGTTCGGCGTGCCGCGACCGAGGCATAAAGCTCAAGATGTGGCGCTGTCCCTTCTTTAAAGTTTCATTTAAAATGTGATCCGTGTTGTGTCGGGACCTATAACAGGGGAGCCAATGAACGAACCAACAAACAAATGATTCCAAAAAAAAAAAATCAAGCAAGCAAACAACTGATTCGACAAGTAAGTGAAATAATGAACGGACCACAGAGGTTGTGTGCGTGGGTATCAGACTCAATCTGTTTGTCTGTCGTCTCCCCGAGCAGAATCTCCACTGAAAAATAATGATCTCTGCCTTTTGGCGGCTTAAAGCATCTTGATAACTAAAAGCTTTGTATAATCACTCATCAAATCAGGAATAGAACAGGAGCATGTGTTTATTGTGCTCTATCTACCCAACGCGTCCCGTAGAGGGTCTGAATGCATAAATGTTGTGTTTTGATTATAAATATCCTAAAACTTCTGCAGGTGAATTCAAGTTTGAAGAGACCAAACTCAGGCAAAGGAATACATTTACCTTTTTTTTGATGGATGTAACTTTCATGTAATCAGTCGCTTTGGTCATGATTATTTTTGCTTAAAATCAGTTGTATAACAAATGTTTCTGATAACTGTAACAATAGATTTACTTCCCTTAGACATATGCGGCATGTCATGTGCACACTTTCAAAAGCAGAAGAACAGAGGAACGAGCATCTCATGTCTGATCCTGTATCCTGTTTTATAGAAATGTTACATTACATTACATTTCATTTCATTTAGCTGACGCTTTTATCCAAAGCGACTTACAATAAGTTACAATAATGTTAAAAGGTTACACAATACCTGGTACCGGTAATTGTGGTAAACATATTACGTGTCATAACATATTGAATTTATTAGGAGAAGCATAGTAGTGAACTCTTATTGGTTAGGGCAAATAGAGGAATAGCTGACCAATGAATATTTAAATTTCCCTTTAGAGAGTGAGATGCTGCTAAAAGACATCTTGATGTGTGTTGCAGATTGTCTGGTTGTGTGAATAAATGTTTGCTGAACTTTAAGTCACTCCTCAGTCTTGTACTTGTCTCCAAAAACAATCATCAATCAGTGTTTTTACCCATTGCTGTTAAAGAACATGACATGTTTTCTATAATGTAAACCCATATATGTTTTAAATGTATAGCTTGAGTACTTCATGCAATTGTCCCTCCAGTCAATGTGTTATTTTAAGGAATTCCATTACTTCCTGTTATTGTTTGCTTGTATACTGACTATTAGATGTTTTAGCAGGTAGAAATACCAGTGCTCACAGCCTCAGTTTTATGTTCTTACTTTCCATTTGCAGTAGAATTGCACAAACTACAGCTGCTTTTCTATTAACAAACTCATGGTTAACTCTGAATGCATATATGCTTTGCTGATTCAGCACAATAAGTAATAATATACGTAATTTAGAGTAGAAAGGGACTGTTTTTTGGTGTGTTTTTTAGCAGCTGAATAAAGTGAAGAATTGCTCATGATGTGCTTCAGATGGAAAATATCTTTACAGAGGTCCAAATGGTTCACAGCCAAATGAGGCTTGTCTGTTTTGTCCATCCCGGACTGTGCCAATATCACGATCACCAACCAATCAGCTGCTGACTCCCAGATGTGGTTTGTGGTATTAAAGGTTGCATCATAATATAGCCAGCTAGTGAAATTCCCATATCCAGCAGAACAATTAAAATACAGTGAACAATCACATAAATACACCTGTTCATTAGAATCCAGCCTTTGAGTCCTTGAGTCTTTCCCTCCTCAAACATGCATTTAATCTGCGATGTTTACTTCTTGAATATGGATTCCTGCTGGCCACGCAGGTACCGCGACTTGAATCTGCAGCTCGGCGTCATTCACCTTGAAGAGGAAACCTGAAGTTCAAGCCACATTGGAAAATTTTCCACTGACTGAATGGATGTTAAAGCGGAAAATTAGCTGAAAATGTGGTTTCAAATACGGATCCTACCTTATCTGCCAAAGCACAACGATAAGTGCGAGGCAGTCGGTCTGCCATGGACTCCCAAGCATACCTGCTCTTTCGATTACCCCCAGAATTGATTAGAAAACTTGTCAAATTCAATCGGATAAATATTGTAGTTTTCAAGGAAGCCGGTAGGGGGCATTGAGCGCCACCAGCACGCGTCGCTATTACGCAGAGGTCAAAGTTGAAAAAGAAGAGGGAGAGAGAAACATGGAAGTGAAATAAGCAGAGTCTCGCCCCGTATGCAAAGCTAGCTACGGTGAAACGATCATGTTGTTTTACTGTTTTAAAGTGGACGTCAGAGATGTCGGTACTTTGTGGTTCATGAGAGAGTTTATGGAGGACAACGGTTTGATGTGTTTTCATGGCTATTCTCCGGCGAGTGTGTTTTATTTTTCCCTGCTAGTTTAAAGTGACAGTAGCTTCGTAACTAGTTTGTTTATTTGAATGTCGTAAAACTCGTAGAAACTTGTGGTGTGGAATAAAAATGCTGCATTGTAGAAATTACTGCCTGTTAGAGATTTTAAATTACACGTTCTGTGCTTCATGTTTGACTTGTGGCCCTTTGTGTGTGTGTGTGTGTGTGTGTGTGTGTGTGTGTGTGTGTGTGTGTGCGTGTGCCAGTTGTTGGTAAAACGTGTTCTGGTTTTGTGAACATTTTAACGAGTTTATGTGATAACAGAATGCAAACTACCTGCATGCATTAACGGTAATTAAAATGCAAACGACACAATATGCAGGTCGGTGTTTTGTTCGGTGGATATCTGAGAGAGGACGACCACCGAGAAACAAAAACAACAGACACAGCTGGTGCAGGAGGGGAGAGCAGCAGCTCCGCCGATCTGGACCAGAAGGATTGAAAGCAAGTTCAAACCAAAAATACAGGACACTGAAACTGTGCAGGTGAGAATAAAACAATATCCAGGTATTTACAACAACTGAACTGTGGACAATATTTTTTTTATTTTTTCCCTAAAGTATCTGAATAAGAGCGAAAGGGACACATTTAATGTCTTTTATTTCTTTTATGCATTGTCTTTGTTTAGCCAATCTAATTGAAATGTGAATTTGGTTTGGAATTTAGTTATTCTGTCTGTTTAATATTAGTTTTTTTTTTTTTTGGCATCGTCCTTTTTTTGGGGCTTAAAGATATTGATGTATAACTATCTAATGGGCTTTCACCTCTACATGTTAGTTTAACAGCATAAGTATGGTACTCCTGATGAAGTGCTCGGTGAGTGTTAACAATATGTTAATGCAGGATGCCATTACTCGTACTAAAAAGCTGTTTGAGAAAAGTTGTTGTGGCCTTGAAAGTAATTGGCTCTCACAGCTGGCTGGTTTACATATATATTGGCAATAGAAGTTATAGCCTGATCACTTAGCTGACGACAGCTCTGACCCACTCTTGGACCCTCTCCTAATTTGCACTCTTGTCACCGAATGTGCCGTTCAGGTTTTCATGGACAGCTTGTGGACTTTCTTGGACACTGCAGACAGTCTTGTCTGTCCTGTCACGTGTTACATTTCAAATCAACACCATCAGTGTATGGCCTTGGGTGCACGCTCTGATGGCTCTGCTGCTTTAATTAAATCACTGTCTGACGATGACAGTCTCTTCTTTTATTCCCTCGGTCAGTGTTCTGCCTTCAATCTGCGGCTGATACAAACAGTTAGCTGGTTTTGAGCTCTCCTCCACGTTTCCTGCATTATCGCCAGCGGTCTATTTCATGATTTCATCAAGTTTGTGCCTTTACAATGTTACAGCATGAGCAGCATCAGCAGTTTCTTCCATTGGTAGTACTTTCCCAGTGGTTGTCACTTTACTGCTTCCACCGTAAAGATGATGGAGACCAGGTCGGCCTGGTTGTCATTCGTCATTTAGTGGTCCTCTCCATTTGTCACTCCCCCCCCCCCCCCAATAAGTGTTTTGCAGATGTCTCGCTATGTTAATCAACATGAACAATTGCTGTTCATTAAGTACACCTCAGACAGATATGGCCCAGCTGCAGGGTCAGACCACTCCTAAAGGCCACTAAATACATCTGACCGTCTCAAAATTGTATTTAAGAGGTACAGTTGTCTGGCAAGAGTATTTCTCCTCGTGTCTTTGTCCAGAACTTGCCTAAACAACTTAAGTCAAGTTTGATCAAGGCCTGTGATGTTTTTAGGTGTTGCTTTGTACTGGAGAGCGTCAAGGCTGTGGCTTTGGACAGCCTGGAGGTCCCCTATGGGGCCCAGAAGCAGTAACGGAGTGAATGTTACTAACCCTTCCTGCTTCCATTAGAGACAGAAACTAGAGGATTACTGCCAGGGGCAAGGCTAATGACTGTCATGGCCACAGAAAGCCGATTTACTGAAACCGTGGCAGGAAGGCGTGAAGCTAAAATCTCCCACTAAGTCCCAGTGTGAGGGGCCTTAATAAAGGACACACTCGGCTCCATCGTCTGCTTTCCTCAGTGAAAACTTGTAAAAAATCACCAGGAAGAGTAATATATGCACCCCTCAAGTTTCTCCAGCAGCATTTAACCAAAGAGCAAGAAAAACAAAAACACATGAGAGCACGAAGGAGATAGATATGTGCTCTCATAAAAGTAAAGCAAATATAGACATTAAAATGGGAATTACGTTTCCTTTCAAACCCGCAAACCTGTCGTAAAACTCTGCTCTGCAGGAAAATCTCTTTTTGAGAAATCTATAATTCCCTTTAATATTCAAACTGAGAGCCTGCACAAATAAATAGTCCCACCATCATTACTAACTCATAAGACATGAATCACGAAATCTCGCAGTGTAATAATGAAGCGGGAGGATACAAACAATGTGTCTCCTTCCGTGTTACAGTAACAATATAGTGATGACATGCACGTGATAGTTGGAGTTTAAATGTTAATGCTGTTTGAGGCTTTGTGCAGGAACTTGACAACATCCAGTGTATCGGTTTGGTTTTGCAAATAAAAAGCATTTTACTTAACTAGGACAGAAATAGGGGGTGGTAAAAGGGGACGGGGGACGGGGGGAGGAGGGGACGGGGACGAGGGGGAGGAACGGGG